>NC_061852.1:15648850-15651350 GCF_019202785.1 Penaeus chinensis | reverse complement strand
TCTCCTACCTTTTAATATCAGGAAATGGTTGTTTGGTTATGCATTTCCCTCTCCGTTTCTCGCTTCCTAGTTTGTATCCTTCTCCTGCACCATTATCATGCACCCTAGATCCCCATGCATTGATTACAACTCGTGCACATTCATTTCCCCGAGAGAGCGCTGTCGAGGTCTTTCCCTCTCCCCCTGCTTGGCGATTATTGTCAAAATATTCGTGAACAACTTTAACTCTCAAGCGATCCACTTCCGTCATTCTATTGGCCGATTGGTATTGTTACGTTCTTACGTTCATTTACTGTTGTTGGTTTAAATAGCTTTTTTAGATCTCTCTCTCTCTCTCTCTCTCTCTCTCTCTCTCTCTCTCTCTCTCTCTCTCTCTCTCTCTCTCTGTCTGTCTGTCTCTTTCTCTTTCTCTTTCTCTTTCTCTTTCTCTTTCTCTCACACTCTCTCTCTCTCTCTCTCTCTCTCTCTCTCTCTTTCTCTTTCTCTTTCTCTCTCTCTCTCTCTCTCTCTCTCTCTCTCTCTCTCTCTCTCTCTATATATATATATATATATATATATATATATATATCTTTTTTACGTGTTGATATCTTTTCTTTAGTCGTTTAAGTTCTTGTATTATTTAACGGCTTTTTGGTGCTTACATCGGTAATGTTTCAGTCGATGTTTTCGTAAACGTAGGTTAATGTATCATGCAGTGTAGTTTCGTGATTGTCGTGGAAGTACAAATGTTTGTTCAGCGAAAATCAAGGCTCCATGGCTGAAGTTTACACATGATGCCTGAATATCCCGTTGGCTCGAGATTTTAGTGTGAAACGTACGTTGCCAATTTCCAATGGTTTAATAAGACGCGTTGCCAAAAAAAAAAAAAAAAAAAAAAAAAAAAAAAAAAAAAATAGCAATAAATAAATAATAAAAAAATATAAAGTTCTCGTATAGTACCGAAGAATACTTGACAACCATGAAATTGCGCGTGATACTGAAAAAAAGGAAAATATTTTATTAATCATAACGAATCTTCTGAAACTATCAACAAGCCAGGGGTCACTGGGAGACGGAATTACGGGTCTGAAAAATCCTTGATATTGATTTCCGTTGTTAATAGATATAATTACACAGATTTCTATGTCATAAATAACAATGTCAACAATGTCAACATCAGTGACAATGGTATTAATGATAAAGGTAATTACCGTTACTATCGTTTCTCTTCTCTTTCACTTTTACAATAGTGTACATTGCTACACACAGGACTCCTAACAAAAGCATCGGCGTCTCAGTAACAACAGTAACCAAAACAAAACAACAACAACAAAAAATAATAGAAATAAATAAATAAAATAAAAATACACAAATAAAACAAATAAGAAAGAAAAAACAAAGAAAATAGATAGATAGATAGATAGATAGAGAGAGAGAGAGAGAGAGAGAGAGAGAGAGAGAGGAGAGAGAGAGAGAGAGAGAGAGAGAGAGAGAGAGAGAGAGAGAGAGAGAGAGAGAAAACAGAAGTTGATACCATTGATACCAAAGGCCCCGATTATAATGTTTTTGTTTTGGTCGCCTCTTGGCCCTCACGGTTCGAAAGTGAAAGTGGCTATCACTGGAGACGCTAAGACTCGAAAAGAAGAAGAAAAAAAAAAAAAATGTCTTTTTCCCTTAAGTTCATAAGAGTTTTCTCAAGAAGATCAACTTTTGGGAGTTTAATTATACCTTCTTTTGTGGCTTATCACGTTCGGGTTTATCTATTCTTCCGGCAAACTCTTAAGTGTTAAGAGTTATCAAAAGATCGTGTTTTCCCATCTGGTCTTCTTGTCTTCATTCCACCGAAGAAAGAAAGAAGGAAGGAAGGATAATGCAAATAAAATAAAAAATACTGAGAGAAAAAAAAAACTTATGCTCTTTTAATCGAAGAAAGAAAGAAAGAAAGAATGAAAAAAATGAAAGAAAAAAAAAAGCTATGCTCTTACAATCGAAGAAAGAAAGAAAGAAAGAAAAAAAAAATGAATGAAAAATATTATGCTCTTTCAATCGAAGAAAGAAAGAAAGAAAGAATGAAAAAAAAGAAGATGCTCTCTCAATCGAAGAAAGGAAAAAGGAAAGAAGAAAAAGTTAATGGAGGAATAAAGAAACAAAATATGCTCTTTTAATCGAAGAAAGACAGAAAGAAAAAAAAAAAGAAAAAGGAAAAAGAAAAAAATGATGCTCTTTCACCTGAATAAAACAAATTAATAAATAAACAATAAATAAACAAAGAAAGAATAATAATAACGAATGGAAAACAAATAAAAATGATGAAAAAACAAGAAAAAAAAAAATGATGAGCAGGCAACACATCAAAATAGATTTCCTTCCGCACAGAGAGAGACACTACATGAATCATTGAGTGGAAAAGTAAACCCTAATGAGACCGCTGAAAGATATATAGCTTTTCGTACTTTTAATCCGGGATGAAATATCCTTTCGTAGAATTTCGAACTATAATTCAGAAGTCAAATACTGCTTT
>NC_061852.1:15608850-15616350 GCF_019202785.1 Penaeus chinensis | reverse complement strand
TAAATGAAAAACGATATTTATGTAGATTAATATATATATTATATATATAATATATATATATATAATAATGTATAAATATATAATAATATTTAAAAATATATATTATATATATAAAATATAAATGTAAATATATAATTATATATGTATATAAATAATATATTAGTAAAATATAATATTATAAATATAAATATAATTATAATATAAAAATATATATATATAAATATAAATTATAATTAACTATAAATATATATATTCTTTATATTTTTATAAAACATAATAAAATTAATTTAATTTTAAAAAATATATCATAATTTAAAAAATTTTATATTTATATTTTATATATTTAATATATATAATATTTTATAAATAATAATATTAATATATAATATATATATAATATATTTTTGTGTGTGTGTGTGTTTTGGGGGGTGTAACCTTTATGTATAATATAAAAAAAATAATATATATATATATATAATATATATTTGGTTGTGGGTTGTGTGGTTGTGTGTTTTGTGTGTGTTTGGGGTTGTTTGTGTGTTGGGTGTGTTGTGTGGGGGGTGTGTGTGTGTGTTGTTCCTGTGTGTGTGTGTAATTTTTGTTAAAAATTATATAAATTAATATAATTATAAATATCATATAACACACCACACACAACACAAACACACACACACACACACACACACAAACAAAACACCCCGCACACACAACCACACCACACACCCACACACACAATATAAATATATATATTATATATATATATATATAATATAATATTTTAAAACAAAATTTTACCCACACAACCACACACACACACACACATAAAATAAATATATTATAAAATATATATATTTGTATAATATATATATATAAATATATTATATAAATAAATATAAATATAACAAAATACCACATAGACTTTACATATATCAATATTATAAATTATGGGTTTTAATTAATCGATTTTGGATGATTTTAATATATATATATATATATATATATAAATGAAAAAAATATATTATGTAAAAATATATATATTATATATAATATTTTATATATATACTATTATATATATAATTATTATATATATTATATAAAATTATATATTAATATAAAAATAAATATATTAATGGTGTCCCACACACAAAACCACCCAAAAACACACCCCACAACACCACTCCACATACACACACCCCGCAAAAACACACACACAACACACACCACCACAACACACACATACAGACACACCCCCCCAACACACACACACACATATATATTATATAAAAAAAATAAATATGTATTATATATATATATAACCCCCACACATATATAAAATAAATATATATATATATAATATATAAATATAAATATATATAAATATAAATATAATGTGGTGTGTGTGTGTGTGGTTGGTGTTTGTTTTGTATTTGGTGTTGTGGTGTGGTGTGTGTGTTGTGTGTTGTGTATTGTGGTTGTGGTTTGGGTTTTTTTTTATATATATTTATATAATAATAAATATATAAATATAAACCAAACACACACCGAAAACCACAACACACAACACCACACACCACAAACCCCAAACACCACAAACACCACAAACACCCCACACACAACACACACACAAAATATATATATATATTATATATAAAATTTTATATAATTTATACTATATACATAAAAAGTACACACACCAAAACACAACACCCAAAACATATATATAAATATATATATATATATATATATATATATTGTATATATAGTTATTATATATATAAATATAATAAAGTTATATATAATTATTAAAAAAAATATTATATAAAAATATATATTTTATAAAAATTTATTTAATATAAAATTATTTTAAATTTTAAATAAATATATATAAATATTATATGAATATGTATATTATATTTAAAATATATATAAAAATATAAAAAAAATATATATATAGCATTTTTGTGTCACACACAACACACACACAAAACACACACACCACACACACACTACACTCCCAAAACAAACCGCAAAAACACACACACACCCCACACACAACCACACCCCACACATACACAGACCCCCACACACACACACCACACACAAATATTTTTTAAAAAAATATAAAAAAAAATATTTAAAAAAATTTATATTATTTTCACACCACAAAAATATATAAAATAAAATATAAAATTATATATATATTAATATATAAAATTAAAAATAAAAAATTATATAAAAATATTAAAAAAAAAATTATGTATAAAAAATATAAGCACCAATAATTAAATGCGGAAATGGCGGTTTTGCCCTTATCCAGAAATGAAAATTAGAGTGTGTAACAAAAACTAGTCAATAATTTATTTCCGAAAGTGTGAATTTTTTTGAATACGACGTTTAAAACGAAGGTTATAGTTGTAATAGGACCCCTGTTTTTTGGGGGGTCCTCAAACAAGAAATTCTAAAACAATATTAATTTTCGTTTTGATTATTGAAAAAAAACCTTGGCAACGTTAACGATTCCCTATAAGCACACTGTGGGATTAGAAAACAATGGTGCAAATTCCCAAGGTATTAATGTTGAATTTTAATAAAAAAACCCGCACTCATACCCGGGAAAAAACCATTTAACTGGGACACAGCAAAGCCCGGTGAGATTTAAGACTGTTCACATAAATTACAATTGGGTTTGATATTGTGGTCTCTTTGCCTTTGTCTGTCTGTCAGGACGCCATCTTTTGATTTTCTCTCTCTCTCTCTCTTTCTTTCTCTTTTCAGTCTCTCTCTCTCTCTCTCTCTCTTTTTTTTTTTTTTTTTTCAATTCTCCTTTTATCCCCTCTCCCCCCTTTTATTTTATCTCCCTTTTAATCTTTCTTCCCGTCTCTGCTCTCTGTCTTCCTCTTTCTCATTTTAGTCTCTCTGCCCGTCTTCTCCTTCCCCTTCTCTCCCCTCCCTTTTTCTCTTCTCTCTCTCCCTCCCTCCTCTCTTCTTCCCCCTCTCACTCTCTCCTTTCTCTCTTTCTCCCCTCCCTCCCCCCTCCCTCCTTTTTTCTCTCTTTATCTACCCTATTTCTTCCCCTTCGTTCCTTTTAGCGTGTGTATGCGTTTATATCGTATGTTCATGTGTAAGGGATTTGGGTCTGTGTGGTGTTGCCGTGTGGTGAGTGTCCCGTGTGGGGTCCCCGTCCGTTTCAAAAACCAGACATTTTTTAGTACTTTTGAAATATTCCCCCGAGGAGTTTCCCAAGGCCAGGGAATAGGGAAAAGTTTTCCAATGGGTTAAATTTTGATCTTAAGTAAAGGGGTATTTGTCGAAAGCGATTGTTACACCTTTAGGCTTGACCCAAAATTTTGCTGTGTTAAAAGCCCAAAGGAAAATCCAAAACGGAAATCTTGTCATTTGTTTTTGAATGTATTTCTCCCGTTTTGTAAAAGACTTCCGTCGACATATTAATTTTTTTTTTTTGATATATTTAAAATATATCTTTGGTCCCATGTGTGAAAAGTGTATCGAAAAAATTCATCTCTCAACAGATTGTTTTTCCCAGAATATTTTAAAAGGAAATATAAGGTAAAAAAAAAATATATAAAAAAAGTGTTACAACAGAAATATTAATACAAATTTCCCTTTTTTACTCCCGGGCTTGCTTTTTCTCTATTGGGTTTATTCTTGCCCCCCATTTTCTTTTTTTTTTTTTTTTTTTTTTTTTTTTTAGACCCAATTTACCCCGCAATAATTGCTTGAGGTTGCACGTCGCTGCGGCATCAATAAACGGCACGGCAGACAGATTGCAAGGATCAACTGGGATCCCTCGCAAGCCAAGCTAATAAAGGGAAAATTTTGCGCGTCGGCCCAGATTTTTCTGGAGTTGGAGATTTTTATCAAGTCGAAAAAGGATAAACCCCCGAGGAAAACAGGTAAAAATGGAAAGGTTTTATTTTCATAATAAGGTAGAAATATTTTTTTTAAAACTATTTTTGGTAATTTTTTTTTATTCGGGATCTTTTTTATTTTTTGGTTGTTTTTTTCTTTCTTTGGGAGAATTTTTTCAACTGTGCTGCGTGGGTGTGGTTTGTGTGGGGCCGGCCGGGTGTTTGGTGTGTGTGTTTGTGTGGGGGGTTGTGTGTGTGTCTGTGTTTGTGATTGTGGTTTGGGTGTGTCTGGTTGTGTGTGTGGTGGTGTGCCCCTGTTGTGTGTCTGGGGTTTTGTGTTTTGTGTGTGTGGTGTGTGGTGTGTAAAGCTTTCGAAAAACAATGCTCTAAAAAAAACTAATAAAATGATTAAAATCTTGAAATTGTCGAAATACCTTTAAAGACTTTTCTTTTTTAATCCACCTCCGCGCCCGTTAAAAAATTTACCCCCTCCCTAACTGTTTTAAAAACTCATTTGAATGGTTTGCAATTTCCTTCTCCATGCTCCCGTGTGGTGGAAAATTAGCAAGGGGCGAGAGATATTTTTGCTACCAAAAGCTCTTGTTTAAACCAAATAGTAATAACTGGAAAATCTTAAAATATCGGTTATAATTAGGCAATCTGGTGTTTTTAAGTCTTTTTATCTTTCTCCTTGCCCTTCTCCTTTTTTTTTTTTTTTTCCCCCCCCTTTTATTTTTTGTTTTATTTTCCCTTTTTTTGATTTCCCCCCCCCACTCCCCCCTTTGTCTTCCCTCCCCCCTTCTCCTCCCCCTTTTCCCCTTCTCCCCCCCCTTTCCCCAAACCCCCCCCCTTTTCCCCTCCCCTCTCTTCTCCCCCTCCCCCCCCCCTCCCCCCCTTTCTCCCCCCCCCCTCTCCTCTTCCCTCCTTTTTCCCCCCCTCCCCCTCCCTCCCTTTCCCCCCCCCCCCTCCTTTCCCCCCCCCTTCCCCTTCCCCCCCCCCTACCCCTTTTCCTCCCCCCCTCCCCTTCTCCCCCTCCCTTCTCCCCCCCCCCTTCCCCCCCCCCTCCCTCCTCCCCTCACCCTCTCCCCCCTACCTTTCTCCCCCCCCTCTTCTCCCCCCCTCCCTTTTCCCCCCCTCTCCCTTCCCCTCCCCCCCCTCCCCCCTTCCCCTTTTCCCCCCCTTCCCCCCCCCCTCTCCCCCCCTTTTCCCCCCCTTTTTCTCCCCCTCTCTATCACTCTCCCTTCTCTTTATATCTCCCCTTTTCTCTTCTCTCTCTCTCCCCTCTCTCTCCCCCTTTTCCTCTCTCTCCCCCCTTTTCTCTCCTCTCTCCTCTCTCTCTCCCCCTCGCTCTCTTTTTCCCTTCCCCCCCCCCCCCTTTTCCCCCTCTTTTCTCTCTCTTTATTTCTCCCCCCCTCTCTCTCTCTCTCTCTCTTTATATCTTCTCCCTTTTTCTCTCTCTCATTCTTCCTCTCTTTCTTCGCTCTCTCTCTCCCCTCTCTCTCTCCCCCTCTCTCTCTCTCAAACTACTATCTATATCTCTCTCTTCTCTCCTTCTCTATATAAAATCTCTTTCCCCCTCCCCCCCTTTTTCTCTCCTGTTCCTTCACCCTCTCACTTTTCCCCCTGTTCTTCCCCACTCTCACTCTCTCTCTTTCGTATTAGCTTGATACATACACAACACCAAACAATATTAAAATGAATCCAACAAAAACAAACCAGATACTCCAAAAAACAACAACAAAAACGCAGAAGAAAACCCACATAGCTGATGGCGCGAACGAGAACACAGACTTCTCTAAGATAACGGCAAAAAATCGAAGTCCGAGTCAGGCAGTGATTGTAACGCCCGCGACTCCAGGCTGATCATATCGGGAGTCGACCCCCCCCCCCCCTCCCCCCATTCGTCTCAGTGTCTTCCTTGCTGATGTCAGGGATGCCCGCGGCTCGACATCTGCGAGACAAATCGGAGTTGCAAGGAAATTTGAATAGACTTTTTTTTTGTTTTTATTCAGTAGTGGGCTTCGATAAATATCCATTATATTTGTATATGTATTATCCATTAATACACACACACACACACACACACACATTCACATCTGTATATATAAATATGAATATATATATATGTATATATATGTGTATATATGTATATATATATATATATATATATATATATATATATATATATATATACAATGAAATATACATCTGTTTATATGAATATATATATATATATATATATATATGTATATATATATATATATATATATATATATATATATATATATACACACATATACATATATACAGAGACATCTGTGTGTATATGTATAAATATATATATATATATATATATATATATATATATATATATATATATATATGTATATATATGTATATGTGTATATATATATATATATATATATATATACATATATATATATATATATATATATATATATACATATATATATATATATATGTATATGTATATATATATAATATATATATATATATATATATATATATATATATATATATATACATGTATAAATATAATATATATATATATATATATATATATATATATATATATATATATATGTATATATATGTATATGTATATATATATGTATATATATGTATATGTATATATATATATATATATATATATATATATATATATATATATATATATATACATGTATAAATATAATATATATATATATATATATATATATATATATATATATATATATACATGTATAAATATAATATATATATATATGTATATATATATATATATATATATATATATAAAATATATACATATATATACATACATATGTATATATATATATATATATATATATATATATATATAATATAAGATATATATGTGTATAGATATGTATATATATATATATATATATATATATATATATATAAATATATATATATATATATAATATATATATATATATATATATATATATATATATATATATATATATATATATTCCGTAGTCGTGTTTATGTTTATGCACACCACACACCATTATATACAGCATTCGTAAAATCTAGACAAATGATCTGACATTCATCCTAATCTTGCCTTTAAGACTATCCTCATTTCCTACCTCATTCCCTCCTTCAGCCTCTCTGTTGGATGTCCTCACACAACATCCAGTGTGAGGGTCTCAGAGGTTTATAAATCGTGCGGGGAAAAGTCTTATTAAACAGTTTTGTTGTTTTGTTTACGTAAAAAATGTAAATTAGGGTTTACGTTTGTATGTATTTATTATGTATGTAAGCATATGTATATGAGTGTGTGTGTGTGTGTGTGTGTGTGTGTGTGTGTGTGTGTGTGTGTGTGTGTGTGTGTGTGTGTGTGTGTGTGTGTAAATCATGTTAATTCCAACGATCCAGATATCCGTAAGTTGCACAATGCACTGCCGGCTAAACCATGCCGACGGAGCCACACGATTCCCTTACCTCCGTGTGCCCTTAACACCGCCGGGCTCGCGTGTTCCTCGCCACAACAACGTTCGGCTACGGCTTTTAACGTTTCTCTCTTGCGCTCGCCTTCAGAGTAAAAATCAACGTTTTTCTTCACTTCATTGTGGGAGAA
>NC_061852.1:15576350-15583850 GCF_019202785.1 Penaeus chinensis | reverse complement strand
ATTTTTAGGGCATAAGTATCTTTAAAGGGATTGGTTGCGTAATGCGGTCTGAATGGTCTTGGTGGTGAAGATTTGTTGGAGGAATGAGATGTGAGGCGTTGGGATAGGAAAGTAGAGAGGTGGAAGGAGGGAAGGAGGGAAAGAGAGAGAGTAAGAAAGGGAGGGAAAAAGGGAGAGAGACAGAAGCGGAGATAGTAAAAGAGTGAGGGAGAGAGGGAGGGAGGGAGGGCGAGAGAGAGAGAGAGAGAGAGAGAGAGAGAGAGAGAGAGAGAGAGAGAGAGAGAGAGAGAGAGAGAGAGAGAGAGAGAGAGAGAGAGAGAGAGAAACAGACAGACAGACAGACACACAGACCAACAGATAGACAAACAGACATACACTCAGATACATAGATAGATAGATTATCATTTTTTTACAGACATACATTTACACTGCATTTGTATCCAGTCCTTCAGGACTTACCCAGACACTGAAGTCATTAAAATTTACATAATGATAACAGTGACAAAGAAAAATAGTAAACCATCTATTTTACATACTGCACATAAACCATATCAGGCAGTAAATGATAATACAAATTGTTAGGCGGCTCAAAGTTCAAAGTTGTATGAATCAGGTAAGAAGTGTCCTTCTGTATCTGGAGGAATCCTTTCATCTCGAAGAATAAATCTGAGTTTACATTCATTGTTGAGATTTGCAAAGTCAGAGATGAATTCGTTACATTTGCTCATCATTTTATTCCTCAAGTCTTTCTCTCTGTCTATCTGTCTCTCTGTCTTTGTCACTTTATCTGTTTCTGTCTCTGTTTCTGGACTGCCCACGACCACGTTGCTAGATCAGTACATTAAAATTGATATGCTCGTCAAGTTCAACACCTATATATTTATATTTGGGAGTTATAGTTATAAGCAAGCGGTATATTCTTGTTCTCCATATTTGAAAATTAATCTACTCCGTGGTTTTTTAAATGTTAAAAATTGGTACCCATATCCCTTGCATTCAACTCATTAAGCAATGTAGTGCTCAGTGAGTCCCCTTGCTTAACTCCTATGTTATTCTCGAAGAAATTGGTAACATAACCATTGATTCTGACACGACAGGTTGTCTCTCTGTTTCCCAAGTTACACCTCCGTTTAACGAACTTGCGAACACACATGCTCTTTCTACCTTATCAAAAGGTTTTTGGAAGTTAACAAAGCAGCCTGATGTGCCCATTCCCTCCTTGAGACGACCCAGAAGCACCGTTGTTAATGTAAATATGTGTTGTGCTGTTTCTCTCCCCTCTTGAAATCCATTCTGCTCCTCAACCAGGATTTTATTCACTTCCAAGCATTCGTTAAGCCTGTAACTCAACACAGAAGACTACATTTTCCCTACACAAGATAAAAAAGAGGAATTCCACAGTACAACGAAATTCCCCTACCGTGTCGTACATCATTGAGTACCGGAGTGATTGCTATCATGTTTCTTTAGTCCAATGCTACTTTCAAAACACTGTTCAAAGAGCACATGCAAAAGTACCGAAGAAATGTTATTTGTGAAAAGTTCGTTTGGTAGAGGGTCTCTTTCACCATTTAGAGTCTTTGTTTCTATTCTTTGTGTTCCCAATTACTGTCCTAACTTCGTTTAATTTTCTTTTTCTTTTAAAATGTTTATCTGTCGAATGAAGCTGTGCACACAGAGAAAGAGGAAGAAAGAAAGAAGAGAGAGAGAGAGAGAGAGAGAGAGAGAGAGAGAGAGAGAGAGAGAGAGAGAGAGAGAGAGAGAGAGAGAGAGAGAGAGAGAGAGAGAGAGGAGGGAGAACGAGAGAGAGAGAGAGAGAGAGAGAGAGAGAGAGAGAGAGAGAGAGAGAGAGAGAGAGAGAGAGAGAGAGAGAGAGAGAGAGAGAGAGAGAAAGAAAAAAAGAGAGAGAGAGAGAGAGAAAGAGAGAGAGAGACAGAGAGACAGAGAGAGAGAGAGAGAGAGAGAGAGAGAGAGAGAGAGAGAGAGAGAGAGAGAGAGAGAGGGGGGGGGGGGGGGGGGGGAGAACGAGAGAGAGAGAGAGAGAGAGAGAGAGAGAGAGAGAGAGAGAGAGAGAGAGAGGGCGAGAGAGAGAGAGAGAGAGAGCGAGAGAGAGAGAGAGAAAGAACGAGAAAGAACGAGAGCGAGAGAGAGAGAGAGAGAGAGAGAGAGAGAGAGAGAGAGAGAGAGAGAGAGAGAGAGAGGGGGGGGGGGGGGGAGAACGAGAGAGAGAGAGAGAGAGAGAGAGAGAGAGAGAGAGAGAGAGAGGGCGAGAGAGAGAGAGAGAGAGCGAGAGAGAGAGAGAGAAAGAACGAGAAAGAACGAGAGCGAGAGAGAGAGAGAGAGAGAGAGAGAGAGAGAGAGAGAGAGAGAGAGAGAGAGAGAGACAGACAGACAGACAGACAGACAGACAGACAGGCAGGCAGACAGACAAAGAAAGATAGAGAGACAGACCGATAAAGAGAGAGAGAGAATTACAAATAATGTCGATTCAGTCGATACACCGAAGAACTGTAAACTGCACATCAACCTCGAGTCAAGATCTTAAACACAATAAAGACTAAGGCAGTGGGATGGATCACCGAGCGATCAAAGTACGAGTAATGGTTCAATCTACGAGGGAGAGGAGAGGACGTGGGCGGCGTGAGGTGCGGATATGATCAATGGGCGTGTAGGACGGTGATAAAGAGGTTAAGGCATAACGGACGAGAGGTCAGGGGGAGGAATGACGGAAGAGGAGGGAGGGGGAAGGAAGAGAGAAGAGGGAGTGGGAAGAGGGGAGGGAGAGAAGTGAGGAAAGGAAGGGAGGGGAAGGAGGGAAGAAGGGGGTGAGGGAGGGAAGAGGGAGGGGAGGGTGGGAAGAGGGAAGAGGAAGTAGGCTAGAGAGGGAAGAGGAAAGAGGGAAGGAAAGGGAGGGGAGGAAAAGAAAGGAAGATAGAGGGGTGTCAAGGAAGAGGATATTTAGAAGGTCCGAGGGGAAGGAGAGGGAAGAGCGTGGGGCAAGTTTTAATGAAATTTTATTGTGAAGGGGGAAAGCTGAGAGACGAATCAAGAAGGCATTGACGGAGGGTAGGAAAAATTGTTGCCGAAACTTTAGAACGGACTTTGATAACACGCGCGCCCTCAGAGCGTGCAGCGAGTATGAAAGTAAAGAGAGAAGATAGCCAGGTGTTAACAAAAGGATGCTTAACATGCTAAAACGGGCAGCGCCAGCATCCGTGCCATCTGCTACAGATAGTGGAGAAGTAAACGTTCACATTATGCAAGATAAGTTCCATAGTTTAATGTTATCAATAACTTCCTTGCCATCATACCTGTTCGGCAACATAGCGGAGCGAGAACCAGATGTTGCAATTATAAGAATATTTAGAAGAATGGAAAGGCCGAACGTACATGCATACTTACACTCACGCGCATGTATATCTGGGTATTTGAATGCCAATTGCAGGTTTAATCTTTGCAACAGCTATGCTTGTCCTCTCTAGTGTGGCCGTGGGAAATTAGTTGCAACAGGGAGGAAGGGAACGGAAGCAAGAGAGAAAAGATGGGAAAAGCGAACGTGAATACGAAGAGGGGAAATGACAAAGAAGAAGAAGAAGAAGAAAAAGAAGAAGGAGAAGAAGAAGACGAAGAAGAAGAAGGAAAGAAAGGAGAAGAAATAAATGACTCATAAACTAAAGAATTTATAAAAGAAAGTAAAACAAAACCGCAGGAGAACTAGACCACAAGAGACACAGGGGAAGAGGAGAAAGGGAGAACTGGAAGATAAACGAAAGACAAGAAAGGCCGGATAACAATCAAAGGGTGAAGGAAGCGGGGAGCTTAGGCCAACCGTAGAGATTCGGATTGGTGAGAGGGAGAAGAAGAAGGTAAAGGGAGAGAAGAGAGAGAGAGAGAGAGAGCGAGAGAGAGAGAGAGAGAGAGAGAGAGAGAGAGAGAGAGAGAGAGAGAGAGAGAGAGAGAGAGAGAGAGAGAGGGGGGGGGGGGGAGGAGAAAGAGGAGAGAGGGTAATGTAAAATAAGAGGGAAATGGTAGCGAAAGAGAACGCAAAGAGAGAGAGGGAAAAGGAAATGAGAAAAGTGAGAACAGGAAGAACGCAATAAGTGTGAGAGAGGAAGACCGAAGAATGAGACGAGGAAAGAGAACGCTAAATGAAAGAAGAAGAAAGAACGCCAAATGAGGAAGAGAGGGAAACCAAAGAAGGAGGGAAAGAGGAACGGAAAACGAAAGTGAGTGGGAAGATGCATAATAAGAGGGAAACGTAGAAAGCAGAATGAGAGAGGAAAAGGAAGAGAATGTAAAGGGAGAGGGAGAACGAAATTAAAGAATGAAGGAACAGAAAATTAGAGAAAGAGAGAGGGCGCACGGTGAGAGGAAGAGAAGGGACACAAAGTAAGGGAGAAAGAGAGCGAGAGAGAGAGACACAAATAGAATACAGAATAAGAGAGTGATAAAGAAACGCAAAAGAGGAGGAAAGAAAGAGAGAGAAAGAGAGAGAGAAAGAGAGAAAGTGCGAGAGAACGCAAAGACAGAGAGAAAGGAGGGAAGAGAGAGAGAGAGACCGCAAAGACAGAGAGAAAGGACGAAAGAGATAGAGAGAGAGAACGCAAAGACAGAGAGAAAGGTGGACACAAACAAAGAAGTGATAAATCATAAGGAATTACGAGACCGAGAGGATTCTTGATGACGTATGTGGGCGAGTTGTCACGGAAACCTCCTTCCAGACAAGGGAGGGGGGGGCGGAGGGGAGTGGGAGGGGGGGGGGAGGAGGGGAGGGAGGGCGGGCGGAGAGAGGGAAGGAGAGAGAGGGGGGAGAGGGCGGAAAGGGGAGGGGAGGGAGGGAAGGGGAGAGAGGGCGGAGGGAGGGGAGGAGGGAGAGGGAAAAGGAGAGAGGGCGGAGGGAAAGGGAGAGAGGGAGAGAGGGGGGGGGGGGGGGAAGGGGGAGAGGGGAGGGATGGGGAGAGAGGGAGAGAGGGGGGAAGGGGGAGAAAGAGAGGGAGAGAGGGCGGAGGAATGGAGAGGGAAAGAGAGAGGGAGAGGGGAGGAGTGGGAAGAGAGGGGGAAAGGGGGATGGATGGGGAGAGAGGAAGAAGGGGGAGGCAGGGGGGTGAGAGGGGGAGGGAAGGGGAAAGAAGGAGAGGGAGGGGGAGAGGGGGGAGGAAAGGGAAGAGAGGGGGACGGAAGGGGACAGAGAGATAGAGGGGGGAGAGGAGAGGTGAAAGGACAGAGGGAAGAGGAGAGGGAGAGGTGAGAGTGAGAGGGAGGAGGAAGGAGCTAGGGAACTCTGCATGGTGTAGGAAGGCAGGAAGGAGGTATGGACTGAGGCGGGGAAGGGAGGAGGAGGAGGAGGGATATGGGTTCCGCAGAGGGTAGGGAGACAGGGGGGGGGGGGGAGACAATGGAGGAGGGGCGTAGTAAAGTGGGGAGGGAAAGAGGGAGATTATGGGAAGGGGTAAACAGGGAGGAGGGATGTAGGAGAGAGAGAGGGGAGGGAAGGGGAAGGTTCCAGGGAGAAGGGAGGGGAGGGGGGTAATTTCAACTGGGGAGAAGTGACACCAGTAAGAATGGGCAGAGTAGGGGTGGTTGGGAACTGAGTTTGCCGTCGGGATATAAAATCCGGATTCTTGTCTGCAATTGTTTTCGAGTGCTTGCGCTAGAAATATTATTCTGCAGCTGTGATTCTCTTTTTAAGTGGAAATGCAATTTCGTTACACATCAGCTGATCTGAAATTATGCAAACAATGTATAAAATGAAAAGGAAAAGAACCACAGTAATAAATGAAAATATATCGTGACGTTCGAACTCTTCACGAGTTCCTCTTCAGATGAATAATAAACCGAAATGGAACCATTTCGGTTTACTGTGTTTATGTTTGTCATTATAAAAATATTTTTTATGTGAAAACTTGACAATATAATGCATTAGCAAACATATCTTCACACACGCACACACACACACACACACACACACACACACACACACACACACACACACACACACACACACACTCACACACACACACACACACACATATATATATGTATATATATATATATATATATATATATATATATAGAGAGAGAGAGAGAGAGAGAGAGAGAGAGAGAGAGAGAGATAGAAAGAGAGAGAGAGACAGAGACAGAGACAGAGAGATTAATAGATTGATAGACATAAAATAGATAGATAAATAGATTGATAGACAGAAAGAGAGGGAGAGAGAAACAGACAGGCAGAGAAGATAGAGTAGGAGAGAGTGTAGAAATGAATGTGTGCGTGTAATGGAGTGTGTTAAAGAGAGCTATGGTACAGAGAGGTGAATGCGTGTACACCAGCTGAGGAGAAGAAGAGGTAGTGAGGTGGTGGTGGTACAGTGTAACTTTCTATGTATGTAATGACTTATGAATGGTAAAACCCTTTTCCGTGTAGATACTCTGGTAGAAAAACCCACATTGCAAAGATGCAATCCAGGTGGATTTCGAAACTGTAGTCTCATTTTCAATAAATCTAGTTTGCATTGTGGAGTTTTCTACCGTCATGACTTATGCAATCATTAATATCTGCTGGAGCACTCAAACTCGGATAAGCTTTCTTCAAATTCGATGCGATCTTTCACAACTTAAACAACAAACGATCACACGAAACTCTTTCTTTAACCTTAACGAGCCTGGAGGTGCGAGCCTGATCAAGGCCACATCCTATCTATATCTGATTAAAGATTCCGGCGAGAGCTCCGCCCATCAAATTACAAAGCCTCCCGACGCACTCCGCCAATAATCCTTGCGCCAAATCGTAAAGCGCCTCGACAGTCTCGTCTGCCGCCGCTCCTTTGCGTCCCCGCCTGAATAAGAATGCCCCGCTGCGAGAGTCGTTCCCGGACTAATTTGGTCCTAAACAAGCGCTCAGCAGATGTAAGTACACTCGAGGAGCAAACATCAACCAAATTGAAATTATAATCCGTGAAGTGAGCTCCGTTCGGGTCCTGCCAGCGAGGGGCTCCGCGCGCCTCCCAGCGAAGTATTGGCCGTCGTAAAATTTTCATGTGAGATTCGTGCTCCGAGCGACGTCCGGCCTGGCGAAGGGACGCTTGATTATGGAACAACTCTGAATATCCGAAAGGCTTGTCAGCGTTAACATTGTTCATGATATTGTTTCAGAATTCTGTCTGTACACGATTTTGCAGTTATAATCATATTTGCATTTGAATATGTGGCGGCAGTGTGAGTAAAGCATTTCACTTCAAGGGAGAGTTGAAGTGAGGGGATCAGGGAATTAGAAATATGCATACTTTGACAACATCACGTTCCTAATTCGGTTGAGTCTGCGTTCGACTAGGAGGGGAGGGGGGGGGGGGCATTAAATCTTGAATAAATGAAATGACAATATCGTTCTATGGGAAGAACGAATTGGTAGAATATAGGGTAGAATAATAATGATGATGATAATAATAATAATAATAATAGTAATAAAATTAATAACAACAACAGCAAAACAGTAACAGCAAT
>NC_061852.1:15568850-15571350 GCF_019202785.1 Penaeus chinensis | reverse complement strand
AAACACTTCTTAACCTTAATCTAATAAAACGGTAAGGAGGCTAAGGCGACGAAAATGAGTAAGGCAAGAGACAAGACAAAACAAAGAAAAAACAGTCTGGGGCTCACCTAGACGTCACGCTGTGACCTCTTGTATTTGTTTTATGTGTGTGTATATTATATTAATTTTGTAATGGTTAACCTCTATAAGCGGATATCATGAGTGATCTATGAATCCAAGGTGAAGAGAATACAAATTTATTCCTCCCACCTCAGTTCATGCAGGTGATATAACGTCAGGTGTAGTAACGTGGGTGGATACAGATGTAAAATATTTAACTAATATAAAGGCAGTTTTAATCGTCATCAGTAGAGCGTATTAAATAGTAATAGCAAAATAGTTTTAACTGCAACGGCCCGAGCTACTGTTCGTGACGTCACATTCCAGGTAAACAACCAATTATGAAATGGTTTGGACAGACTTTGTATTCTGTTGGCCTCGTGTGAATCTATATTAAAAGATGCAGTGAATTGCATTGGTGTGTAAGTTTTTTTTTTTTTTTTTTTTTTTTTTAGTAAACTACCGTGATTCATTGATTGTTTTCGTGTTTTTTTTGTTTAGATCAATTTGATTTTATTGCTTATCTTAGTTTTTTTTTCTATAATTGAAAGTAAGCAACATAGGACACAGGAAATAAGAAACAACATCATGTAATGACCCAAAGTATTCTTACAATATTTAAGTCATTTTAAATCAATGTTGATTATGAAGTCTATTGTAACAGTTATTTTAATAGATAATCACATAAACACACACAGTCCACAGTTGCTCTCTCCCAGATACACCCGTAAAAGCCTTAACAAAGTTATCCTCGTTTACACGCACACGTACAGAAACACGCACATACACGAACACACGCAGGTAAAAGTCGAACCAGGGAAGACTATCATTATCATATTATCATTTGATATCTTGTTCAATGTCTCTCATTTTACATTACCTCATTTATTATATTCCTTTACGTACAGTTCTCTTTTACTTTCCTCGAACTCAACGCCATCTTAAATGAAGGTAAAATTTAAGCGTTAAATAAAATGTGGCGTAACATTTCCGTAGAGTTTGAGACACTCTTCTTTTTTTACTGTAGGCTACTGATATCTGGAACCGAACTAACCGCTACACATATATTTACCATAGAAACACACACACACACACACACACACACGCACACACACACACACACACACACACACACACACACACACAAACAAACAAACATATACACGCACACATATGTATATACAAATATACATACACGCATACATATATTATCCATGAATACAAGCTCTACATATATTTCATGTGGACTGTGGAGGAGGATTCGTCGTTCTTTTTGCCTTTTTCCTCGGTTCCTCTTCAGCCTCAAGTCCCCTCGACTCCCAACTCACACTAATTAGCCTATGAAAACATTTTAGCATTACACGTGTCACACCTTCGTTACTCCTGACGACACTCCAGGGGTCGTTCGTGCGAGAGACTCTTGAGGAGCGTCTTCCTACAGCCTCTCGTTCAGCCCTCAGCTCTCATTCATCTCCCCGTGGTCATATGCACGTAGAGGGGGGGAGGGGTGAGGACGTGTGGGGGGGGGGGTAGGGAGGGGGAGGGGTATTTAGGTTCCAAATTGATTTTTTTTTAAATGGGTGAAGGTATATGGGGATTGATGAATGGATTCGTAAATCGATAGATAGATTTATGAGGTGATGTACGAATATCTACTACGGTTCATTTTCCCTTCTAATGTACTGTATTAGATTATGATTCTTTACATACGTATATTTCAGAAAAAAATAACAAAATGATAAACTACATAATAAAGTATATATCATTTTTTTTTCTCTCTCTTTCACGCTTCCTCCCCATTTCGTACGGGTCCGTCCCTCCTTTTTCTCCGCCGTTTCATTACTGTCTCCTTCTCCCCATCTCATCACCCTCTTCATCTTCACCCTCTTTCTGGTCCCGCGTTCCTCCCTCTACTTATCGAAGCGAGTGGATGCCGCCGCTTTTTTCCATTGATCCTCGGGAGTAAATTGGGCCTAGGTATGAAAGATTTTTTCCCTTTTTTTTCGGTAACGGGTAGGAATCTTTTCCCCGGTATTTTCTGCTGGCTGCCAGACCCAATAAGCCAAAGTTACCGACGTGTTCCGTTGTTTAACTTCCTGTGGATTTTATATTTGTGTGTATTTTTTTTTTTTGTGTGTGTGTGTGTGAGCAGTTCCTACCTCGATATTTCTTTTGAAAACGAATATATTATTCTAAGATGGAATGTAGTGAAAGTATTTCCTTTTTTTTATATAAAGATCTTAAAATATGATTTCGTATGTACTCACGGAATTATTCAATCGTGATGGGTTATGCAGACATAATGAGATTTGTTTACACTGACTTTGATGAAGGATTTTAAATTCATCGCTCTGAATTTCTTATTCGTTAAAAAAAATGTTCGCCTTCTGTTAAGTTATAC
>NC_061852.1:15561350-15566350 GCF_019202785.1 Penaeus chinensis | reverse complement strand
ATTATTTCGCAGAAATAGCAGTTTGCGTGAATTGTTAACTTTTATAAGCTCGTCATTCACATCACGATCGATTATAATAAAATGTGAATGATCATTAAAAAAAAAAAAAAAAGGAAAATGTCCTGCGTTCCACTTTCTTCCTCTCTTCTCCCCTCCCCTCTTCTCTTTTTCCCATTCTCTCTCTCATCCGCTACCTCCTCTTCTCCTCCCTCTCTCCCTAACTCGCTCCTCCCCATCTTCTAACCTCCCTCTCCTTTTCTCCTCATTCCTCCATCTCCTCTCCTCCTCTCATCATTCCCTCCTTCCCTCCTCCCTCTCTCATCTTCGAATCCTCTCACCTCCTTACCTCCCCCCCCCCCCTCTCCTCTCCTCCTCCTCCTCCTCCTCCTCCTCCTCCTCCTCCTCCTCCTCTCCGCTTCTGTTAGTACACACTTTTGACTTGTATTTGTATGTACAGAATGTCTATGTGTGCGGGAGTGTGTATGTGTCCCTCCCCGCGCTTTTGAAATTGAATGAGAGACGATCCTTTGATGTACGATATTAAATTCTAAAATCATTTTCTTCCTTCGTGGACCTAGCCCGGAAATCCCTCTGGTTTTAGAGAATCTTGCAACAGAGTAAAGGAAAAAGTTTTTCATTTCGCCGCTGCGAGTCGGATCGTAAGGAACCCCGAGCCGGGGCTAAGCACTGACCTCCCAAGTTTTCCTATCATAACCTCGCACGGTATTGACGTTGCTGTTCTTGCCTATGGAGCAGAGAGTGCCTACTTCGAGGGCCTGCTTCGAGTGCCTACTTCGGGTGCCTGGAAATTTCCTCCACGACAGGATTGTCTTTTTTTCTACAAGTATCTTCCTGGCACTGATAGGCACCCCAGCTTATCGCCCCTTCATGCTGTTCATACCTATGGAGCAAAGAGTGCCAACTTCGAGTACCTAAGAGCGCCAGGGATTTTCTTCCCCCTCAGTATCTTTTCACCGTATTTTCAGTAATCTTCATGGGGCTCGCACGGTGTTTGTCGACAGTCAAGAACGGGTTAGAAGTCTGAAGATTCCGTAAAAGAATGGTTGCCTCCTTTTCATACCTCTATCTTCTGTCTCTTGTTTTTATGGGTTTTTATATTTATATGTTTTCTATATATATTGAACCATTTTATTCCCCTTGGAAATAATCTGATGCTTCTCCATTGCCTTTCCACCCACGTCTCTCTCTTTCTTTATTTGTCTCTGTTCTAATTATCGTTTGCGTCTATCTCTCTTACTTCCTCTTTCATTCATTCCCTCCCTATGTCTGTTTGTGTGTTTTTTTCTCAGTGATCTTCCATCCTTTCTCTCTCTCTGTCTCTCTGTCTCTCTCTCTCTCTCTCTCTCTCTCTCTCTCTCTCTCTCTCTCTCTCTCTCTCTCTCTCTCTCTCTCTCTCTCTCTCTCTCTCTTATAAAGCTCCCTCCCTACCTCACTCTTCCTGTCTCCTTCACTTGATATATCTCTCGCTCCCTCAATCTTCCTCTTTCCTTCCCTCCCTCTCTCCCTTCCACCCTCCCTCTCCCCCTCTCCATCTCCCTCCCTTCCTCTCTCCTTCCTTCCCTCTCTCCCTCTCCATCTCCCTCTCTCCCACCTTCCCTTCCTCTCTCCTTCCATCCCTCCCTCTCTATCTCCTATCCTTCTTCCCTCCCTCTCCCCCTCCCCATCTCCCTCTATCTCACACAATATTCTAAATCTTAGCTACGCAATCACCCGATCACCATCAGCCCTCCCTCTCCCCTCTCCATCTCCCTCCTTTCCTCTCTCCTTCCTTCCCTCTCTCCCTCTCCATCTCTCTCTCTCCCACCTTCCCTTCCTCTCTCCTTCCTTCCCTCCCTCTCCATCTCCTATCCTTCTTCCCTCCCTCTCCCCCTCCCCATCTCCCTCTATCTCACACAATATTCTAAACCTTAGCTACGCAATCACCCGATCGCCATCAGCCAGCTCTCTCCACTCCCGCGTCCTGTCTTCCAATCCACGTGTAAAATTCCCCACAAGCTGCACACCCAAGCATGCACGTCGTTGCCGGTATTGAGGTAAATTGCACGACTGACCTTTCGATACCAGTTGGTCAAGTTAGATGAGCCATGTTGCCCAGCGACTTCAAGTTTGGACGTGAGAATGGAATATTCAGTGTGTTTGTTCTCGTGCGTTAATTGCAGTATTAATAACCGTGAGACACTGGATGCAAAAGCAATATGCAACAGCACCAAGACCAAAATTACTGCTATAATATGATATAGATTACATAAATATTGATAATGATCATGATATAAATGTCATTAACATTGATAACAATATCGAGAGTAATATTAAACATAATTAGCAAATTGAAACATCTATTTAACCAGAGTCACGTCAGAGTGATATCAATAATACTGTTAGTGATAATGAGAACGGTAATTAGAATAATGATAATGGTAATGAGTAACGATAAGGATAATATTAATGATGATGATAAAAATAATGATAAAGGTAATGATAATGATAATGATAATAATGATAATAAGGATGATATCATCATTGACAATGATAATGATAAGGACAGTGATAATAATAGCAATGATAATGATAGCAATAACGATAATAATAGTTATAATAATGATGATGATAATACCAATGTTGATGATAATAACAGTAATGATAATAGTAATAATAGTAATAATAATAATAATAATAATAATAATAATAATAATAATAATAATAATAATAATAATAATATTATTATTATTATAATAATGAAAATAATAATGATGATAATAATAATGATGATGAAAATAATAATAACACCAATAATGATAATAATAATAGAAATGAAGATGATCATATTAATAATAATAATAAAAATTAAGTTAATAAGGATAATGACGATGATAATAACAATAATGGTAATATTAATGATAATGATAATAATAATGATAATGTTAATAATAATGATAATAACGATAATAATAATGATAATGATAAAAAAAAAAAAAAAAAATAATAATAATAATAATAATAATAATAATAATAATGATAATGATAATAATAATAATAATAATAATAATAATAATAATAATAATAAAAACAACAACAATAATAATAACGATGATAATAATAATGATTATAATAATGATAATAATAATAGCAATAACACTAAAACTACTACTAAAAAGAATGATAAATATAGTGACAATGATAATAATACTGGTAATAAAAATCACGGTCATAATGACAATAATAATAATGATAATAATAATAATAACAATATTAATAATAATAATAATAATAATAATAATAATGATAATGATAATAATAATAATAACAATAATAATAATAATAATAATAATAATAATAATAATAATAATAATAAAAATAATAATAATAATAACAATAATATTGATAATAACAAAAAAATAATAATAATGATAATAATAATAATAATAATAATGATAATGAAAATGATAATCATAATCATAATATCAATAATATTAAAAACAACAATGATATATAATGATAACAATGATGATAATGAATAATGATTATTATAATAATGATAATAACTGTAATAATGATAATAATAACAATGATAATAATAATAATAATAATAATAATAATAATATTAATAACAATAATAATAATAATAATAATGACAATAATAATAATAACAACAACAACAATAATAATAATAATAATAATAATAATAATAATAATAATAATAATAACATCAATGACAATAGTAATGACATTAATGATAATGGTAATAATGCTAATGCTAATAATAATAACAATAATAATAATTATAATGATAATAATAATAATGATAATCACAATTTTGATAATGAAGAAGATAATGATAATCATGATAATAATGATAATAATGATAATAATAATAATAATAATAATAATAATAATATTAATAATAATGATAATAACAATTATAGCGATAAAATAGTAATAATAATAGTGATGATAGTAATGATAATGATAAGAAAATTAGTAGTTCTAGCCATAATAACAAGGATAATCATTACAGAAATATTTGTAATAATAATTGCAATAATAAAACATTGATAAGAATGAAATTGCAAAAATGCAAAAGAGGACATGCCACATTGCCGGCAAAATGACGTAGAAAATAAGTAACTAAGATTCGGATAGACAGACTGACAGACAAGCAGACAGACAGACGACTTGAGAAGAAACAGATGGAAAATAAAGTTCAAGGGGGGAGGAGCAGGGGGGAGGGGGGGAGGGGAGAGGGGCGGGGCCAGGGGTGAAGTAGGGAGAGGAAGGGGGGGGGGGGGGGCGAGGAGGAGGGGGGGGGGGGCGGCGAGAGACACGAAATGAAAAGGAAATAGTTCTAAAATTTCCATCTGTTTCCCAGGCCAAGTTTAAATCTACTTAGGGAACTTTTGCTCCTTCTCGTCGTAACTCGAAAGCGTATTATGTAAAAATTCATAATTACGATTTGCGTCTCATCATTTCCCCTCTTCACTCCGGAAGCCATGGAAACGAGGCGAAAGAAGGGGGAGAGAAAGAGGGGAAACGGGAGAGGGGGGAAGGGGAGTGGAGGAAGAGAGGAGGAGGAGGAGAAGTGGGCGGGGGGAAGAAGGCAGAGAGGGAGGGGTGGAGAGGGGAGAGATGGAGAGGGAAGGGGAGAGGGGGAGAGAGAGAGAGGGAAGGGGAGAGGGGGAGAGAGGGAGAGGGAAGGGGAGAGGGGGAGAGAAAGAGGGGAAACGGGAGGGGGGGAAGGGGAGTGGAGGAAGAGAGGAGGAGGAGGAGAAGTGGGCGGGGGGAAGAAGGCAGAGAGGGAGGGGTGGAGAGGGGAGAGATGGAGAGGGAAGGGGATAGGGGGGAGAGAGGGAGAGGGAAGGGGAGAGGGGGAGAGAGGGAGGCGGGGGAGAGGGGAGAGAGGGAGAGGGAAGGGGAGAGGGGAGAGAGGGAGAGAAAAAGAGGGGGAGGGGGAGATGGTCGAAGGAGAGAAAGGACAGAAGGAA
>NC_061852.1:15536350-15538850 GCF_019202785.1 Penaeus chinensis | reverse complement strand
TATCATGACTGTCATCATTAGTATTGCTATTATGAGTAATGTCATTGCTACCTCTACTACCAATGGTTTTGATATATTTTTCTTGTTATCATGATAATGTCATCATTACTACTAGTGCTAATACCACTACCAAAATTACTATTACTACTACTACTACTGCTAATGATAATCTTTTATTGTTATTATAATTACTATTATTATTTTTATTATTATTATTATTATTGTAATTATCATTATTATTGTTATTATTATTATCACCATTATTATTATTTTATCATTATTATCATCATAATCATTATTATTGTTATTATTATTACTTATTGTCATTAATATTATCATTGCAATTATTATTATAATCATTATCCTTAATATCATCATTATCATTACAATTATTATCATTAATGTTATTATTTTTATTATCATCATTATCATTATTACCATTTTTATTATCATTATTATTATCATTATCATTATGAATATCTATTTCATTATCATTATCATTATTATTATTACTATTATTTTTATTATTATTATTATTATTGTTGTTGTTGTTATTACTATTATTATTGTTATGGATATTATCATTATCATTATTACTATCATTGTTATTATTATCATTAATATTATTATTATTATTATAATATCTCTCACAATCCTCTCTCTTTCTGTCCCTCCGTCTTTCTTTGGTCTCGCCCCCTCTCACCCTTTTTCAATCTCTCCGGTTCTCTCCCTCTCACCCTCTCCCTCCCTCCTTCCTACCCTCTTTCTTTCTCTCTCTCTCTCCCTCCCTCTATTTCCCCTGTTCTGTCTCTCTCTCGCCATTTCTCTTACTATATCTGTCTCTTCCTTTATCTCTCCTGCTCTCCTCCTCTCATCATCTCTCTTGCCTTTTCTATCTCTCCTCTCTCTCCCTCCCTCCCTCTCTATCTCCTGCTCTCTCACTCTCACTCTCTCTCTCCCTCCCTCTCTCTCTCTCTCTCTCTCTCTCTCTCTCTCTCTCTCTCTCTCTCTCTCTCTCTCTCTCTCTCTCTCTCTCTCCCTCCTCTCTCTCTCTTCCTCCATCCCCCTTTCTCTCTGCTCTCTCCCTCCCTCTTCCCCTCTCTACCCCTCCCTCTCTCTCTCTTTTACCCCCCTCTACCCCTCTATCTCTCTTCCCTCTCTATCCCTCCCTCTCTCTTCCCCCTCTATCCCTCCCTCTCTCTTCCCCTTCTATCCCTCCCTCTCTTTTCCCCTCTCTATCCCTCTCTATGCCTCCCTCTCTCTTCCCCCCTCTACCCTTCCCTCTCTCTTCCCCTCTCTATCCCTCTCTATCCCTCCCTCTCTCTCCCCCCCCTCTACCCTTCCCTCTCTCTTTCCCTCTCTATCCCTCTCTATCCATCCCTCTCCCTTCCCCCCTCCATCCATCCCTCTCTATCCCTCCCTCTCTCTTCCCCTCTCTATCCCTCTCTATCCCTCCCTCTTTCTTCCCCTCTCTATCCCTCCCTATCCCTCCCTCTCTCTTCCCCCCTTTACTCTTCCCTCTCTTTTTCCCTCTCTATTCCTTCCTCTCTCTTCCCCACCCTATCTCTTCCCCTCTCTTCCTCTCCCTCTATCTTCCTATCTATCTCTCCCTCTATTGCCCACTTTATCCTTCCCTCTCTCTTCCCCTCCCTCCCTCTTCCTCTCTCTCTCCCTCTCTATCCGTCCCTCCCTCTTCAGTCCGGTCTCCCATCACCTTCCTCTCTCTCTCCCTCTCTTGCCCTCTTTATCCTTCCCTCTCTCTTCCCCTCCCTCCCTCTCCCTCTCTCTCCCCCTCTCTATCCGTCCCTCCCTCTTCAGTCCGGTCTCCCATCACCTTCCTGTCTCTCTCCCTCTCTTTCCCTCTTTATCCTTCTCTCTCTCTTCCCTCCCTCCATCTCCCTCTCTTTCCCCCTCTCTATCCGTCCCTCCCTCTTCAGTCCGGTCTCCCATCACCTTCCTCGCGGGCTCCTGTCACCGGCACGACAGATGAAGTGGATGTGGAGCACGTTCTGCACCAAAGGGCGCACACAAAGAGAATCCTTTTTCGTGCTTTTAGTGCCACAAACAAGCAGCATCACAGAGCGTGAGACCAATGCTCGTTGTTTTTCCCTTTGTGTGCTCTTCCATATTTCATCACTTTGTTGCTTGTGCTCTGTTTGGTCACACGACGCGGGATTCTTCTTGCAAAACATTTGTTCAGTTACCTGCTCTGCTGATAAAGATATTCGTAAAAATCCTCTGTGCTGGCTCGCGACTCACTGCCAGAAAATCCGGGAGGACGAACAATTTCAGCATCAATTTGCTCGGTTCTCTATGAACACGAGTATCGAACCAGTCTGTATACACGTATACATATATATATACACACACACTGCGAGTTCTTACACACACATATGAATATATCTGTATCTATATCTATATCTATATTTCCCTTTATCTCTCTCTCTCCCTCTCTCTCTCTGTCTCTCTCTCTCTCTCTCTCTCTCTCTCTCTCTCTCTC
>NC_061852.1:15518850-15526350 GCF_019202785.1 Penaeus chinensis | reverse complement strand
ACATAGGTATGTACGTTTACTCCTATGTATGTATATGTGATTACTCCTATGTGTATGTTTACATATTTTATGACTGCCTGTATGTCTGTATGCGTCTGCGTCTGCTCGTCTGTTGCAAAGAACGGATTTTCTACTTTTTTACGATATGTGGAGAGGATTTTCCGCAGGCTTTCGTTAGTTAAGTCAGCTTAAACTTCGAATGGCGCAAGGTTCATCGTTGGAACATTTTTATTCAGCCTTTTATCCCACTGATGGCAAAGCGAGAAAAAGAATTACTCCGTCGCGAATTCTGCAATAAATGTTATGATTTTATTGGTAGAAAGGCTTTGATCCTTTTGTTCAACTGTAAAACTGTTTTCGAACTTAAAAAAAAAAAAAGACAGTCGTGGGTAAACTGATTGTTTCCAAAAGAAAGCAAAAGGTAGAATACGTATGGGGAAATTTAGGTAGAGAAATATACATACAAAGACAGTTTCAGGGAGAAGCGAGAGGCAGGAAAACAAACAGAGAGATTAATAGATTGAAAAATTCCGAATCAAACACATAAACCAATCTACACAAAGAAAAAAAACAAACAAAAACAAAACAAGTACACGCAGTTAAACACATAAACCAATCTACACAGAGAAAAAACAAACAAACAAGTACACAGTACACAAAAACCAAACAAAAAAAACATCAACCATTTAACTAAATTTAGAAAAAAAATATATACTAAGAAAAAAAAAAATCAAACCAGACCAAAGTGTCCACTTCTTCATAAAGCTCGCGGGGAACTTAATCTCAAAAAAAGGTCTGCAGCGTAAGTCATCCTGATCAAATCTCGGGCCGGGATGTGAGGACAATGGAGATGTCATGCATTCAGAGGCGGAAGGCGTCCCTCTGGCCTGTCTTGAGCGATCTTTTATGACCGTCAGATTCCCTACGTTTGATGAATTATAAATGTTTCATATCTCTCCGTCCGCGAAAGAGACGAGTCCCTCTCTCCTGATTTAGCTTTTGGGGGGATTGTTTTTTGTTTATGATTTTGTTTTGCTGTGTGTTTAGATTTTTAATTATTATCACTATGTATATTACACTAGTAAGTATATGTATATATATATATATATAAATATAGATAGATAAATAGATAGATAGACAAGTAGATAGACAGATAGATAGATGCATAGATAGATACATGTACATACATATACTGTGCATAAATACAATCACACACTCTTACACGCGCAGACATATACATGTGCGTTTATATATAACACATATATATATATATATATATATATATATATATATATATATATATATATATATATATATATATATGCGTACACAAATATGTATATATATATATATATATATATATATATATATATATATGCGTACACAAATATGTATATATATATATTTATATATATATACACGCATATATATATATATATATATATATATATATATATATATATATATATATATATATATATATATTTATTTATTATGTATTTATTATATATAAACATACATATATATATATATGATATACATATACGTCTATATCTATGATAAGATACATGTAAATATATGTTTACACATAAACAGAGCAACCCCCACCCTCTTTAGCAAGGATCCGATCTCACAAAATATTACAAAGGATTGGACCTCATTATCATTAATTCCGATGCTCTACGAAGCAGAACCTCCCCTGACACATTGATAAAGTGAATATTTGGCTATTATTGTCCAGCCTGAGAAGAACAGGGATCTTCCTTGATCTTTGCATATCATTTGCATATGATTGAGGGCAATAATGAACTGGATATCTCATTCAGCTCCATAGATAGAGAATGATGATTGTTTCCTACATAACGACGGAATTTCACTGATGTGCGTGAAATATACTACGAATTAGAAATGTGAGCTTTCTATCACGCAAGGAGCAAGGGGAGAGAGAGAAGGGCGGGTAGAAAGATAAAACAAAAGTGAGAGAGACGGAGAGAAAGAGAGAGATAGGGAAAGAGAGAGATAAGGAGAATGAGAGAGAGAGAGAGAGAGAGAGAGAGAGAGAGAGAGAGAGAGAGAGAGAGAGAGAGAGAGAGAGAGAGAGAGAGAGAGAGAGAGAGAGAGAGAGAGAGAGAGAGAAGAAAGAAAGAAAGACAAAGACAGAGATAGAGACAGTGACACACAGACAAACAGACTGTCAATGACAGAGACAGTGACACACAGACAAACAGCGAAAGAGAGGAAAGCAAGAGCGAAAGAAGAAAAAAAGTTCACCATTTCAATACCATGCGTTATGGTACACGTGCGGGGGGGGGGGGGGGGGGCAGAGGACGACATCAGCGCATAATAACTCAGTATTAACTAAATATACGGTATCGTAAATCGGAAGCATAAAAGCACCAATCTCCCCGTTATAGGAAATGCCCGAGAGTGATAAAACAAAACATGCCAATGGCTTATTTGTCTCCCTTTGGCCATGACGCAGAAAACGACCAGATAATGACCAGAATTGCAAAGAATAATTATCACGGATGAATAACAGCCCGGAAAGATATCGTGGGTATCATGACCCGATGCGTTGGATACTTCTATTGGAAAAAAATGTGTGTGTTGATAAGGGTTATCTTTCCGTTGTGTCTTCCTTTCTCGGAAGCCTTTCTGGCCATGCGTTGAGAATTGAAAAAGTTTGAGGTTATTTACGTTGTCTTGGCCATGTGCGTTTCGTTTATTTATTTGTTTTATTCTTTTTGTGTGTATTTAAGTCTTTATTATCTATTTTTGGAATATTGTTTTTCTTTTATTATTCTATTAAAAATTTCTTGCAAATACCCTATTGCAGTCTAGGGTCTTGTTCCACGGGGTACGAATTTCAATATGGGTGCAATAATTCTCTCTTCATATGATTCCCGTCGTGTGATCGTATTTCCCTCTTTATCCTCGAATTCTTCTTTCCATCCCCGTTTATTCTCCTTTATCCTCCTCACTCTTTCCCCCTCCCTCCAATTACGTCGCCGAATGCCATCTCCTCCGTCATACTTGAAGAGTCGTCCTCCTTTACGCCTTCAAACCGGTGGAATGGCTTCAACGCCCATCCACTTGCGGCCTCGTCCACTTATACACCTGACTCCCGAATACGAATTCTTTTTTTGAACCCTTTTGCCACGGAGGAGAAATTTGAATGAGTTAATTTTCCGTTCTCGCTCTTTACAATCAGTATGTTAATCAAAAACTATTCTTTATTTTCTGGGTTAGATTTTTTTTTTTTTTTTTTTAGATCTGTTAGGCTACGTCCGCTGGCTTCATTCCCTGTTTTTTTTTCACCTTCTTAGTATTCCGATGTACAACTCTGCACCAAATTAAAAGCTCCTGACATTTTCTCCAGCGAAACGTTTTTTTCTCTCTAATCGAAAGTAGAGTCGAGGGTACGAACCCAGCCGAAGGTTACAATTGCAAAAGCTCTGTCTTGCACGATAGATCACCCCTGCAGGTTCCAGTAGGGGAAAAGGGAGCCGTAGATAGCGTGATGAGGGGACAAAAGCGCCGTCAATCCCAATGACTGGGAAAATCTTTCGAAGGGGCGAGCCACAACCCGGGCCGGACGGACCACGAACATGCACGAACCGCCATTGCAAGATGAACCGGGAATTTTATGGGATTCCCCCAAGAATTTCATCGGGATTGTCTCTTAGTTTAGATAGGTGGATATAAAGAGAGAGATAGGTATATAGTAGATGAACAGATAGGTAGATTGATAGATAGATAGATAAATACACATACACAAAACCACACACAGAAACGCATACACATACACACACATAGAAACACGCACACATACACACACATAGAAATACACACACATACACACACACACACACACACACACACACACACACACACACATATATATATATATATATATATATATATATATATATATATATATATATATATATATAGAGAGAGAGAGAGAGAGAGAGAGAGAGAGAGAGAGAGAGAGAGAGAGAATGAGAGAGAGAGAGAGAGAGAGAGAGAGAGACAGAGACAGAGACAGAGAGAGAGAGAGAGACAGAGAGAGAGACACACAGAGAGAGAGAGAGAGAGAGAGAGAGAGAGAGAGAGAGAGAGAGAGAGAGAGAGAGAGAGAGAGAGAGAGAGAGGGAGAGAAAGAGAGAGAGAGAGTCATACAGACATAAAGAGAAAAAAGGATAGAGAGAGTTGGATAATAGGTATACAAACAGACTCACAAAGCGATTATACCCAACAAGCAACATGAACACAACTTAACACCAAACTTCATGAATTCCTATCAAATGTCGACGTAAGAAGATAGAATGTAATGATTCTTAAAGGAAACCGATTAACCTTAAAGCCTCGTCTTCCCTGATATAAACTTCCATTTATTCAATTTCCTGTTGTGGTCTCGTTCTCCTTTTTATAGCATTGTACTTTTTCCTCTTATTTCTTATCATTGTCAATTTTTTATCATCATTGTCATTTTCAGTGACGACAGTAAATAAAAATTCTCAGTGTGTGTGCGTGCGCGCGCGCGTGTGTGTGATACGATAGCATTCAGCCTTTCACAAGAAAATAAAATCCGACAATACATTTCATTCATCCAATAGTAAATGCGTATCAGATAATATTACACAAAGGCAATTCTTTTGCAAGTACATAATACCTGCATAACCAGGCCATAAAACCCATATTCAGGTAAAGAGATGGTTCTATTATACGGTGAAGATAGTATTAAAAAAACAGTTTTAAGTAGACTTGTATTTTAGAGTGAGAAAATGATCTATTGGTATGTTATCTATGATGTTTTATTACATGCACACAATCGTAATATAGAAAGAATGGAAATGATATTCAAAATGTAAGATAATTATTTTTGGCCTTCGCTTCACCGTATACAATATGTCAGCATGAATAGATGTAAAAGTAAGGCATATTTTCATGAAAAAAATGTCATATATAGACCTATATAAAACAGTATCTCTAACAGTGAAGCATACAGACTGCAAAATGCCTTCATCTATTCATAGCAGCCACATTATTTTCTCTTAGTGTTCAATTTGGGAGAATGCAACTCAGTACACAATCTCTACAGACAGGTCCCCCCAGCCTTCATCCCTGAAGCTAAACCTGTCAATAAACATAACATCCTTCCCTTTGATTCCCATTACACCCGTAGCCTCGTGATTAAACACATCCTTCGAAAAATGCAAACGTGATTCTCAAGCCTCCCTTTACCCCCCCTCCCCTTTCCTCCGGCAGGCGGGTCTTCCAGCAGTCCCCCAGGAATCAACTGGAGCCAGTGGTGGACGTACGACGGGATCTCCGGCCCTCGCTTCTGGGGCGTCATCAACCCGGCCTGGGGGATGTGCCGCGAAGGGCGCCGTCAGTCCCCCATCAACGTGGATCCCAAGACGCTTCTCTTCGATCCGAATCTCACTCCATTTACATTGGATAAGGTCACGGTGAGTTCTCTGTTGCCATTTCCCCGTCTGAGGAGTAGATAGCGCCCGTATCTGCATAATAGGCAGTAGTTTATCCCCGGTGAAGGCCCAGCGAATCAAACAAAGGTCAAGGGAATTATTTATGGTAGTCCCTAGGGTCAAAGGATTATTTTTTATAGAAGCCCCCAAGTCACGGGAATTATCTATAGAAGCCGAAAGGTCACGAGAATTATTCATAAGCGCTAAGGTCACGGGGATTGTTTATAGAAGACCCAAGGTCACGGGAATTATTCATAGAAGCCCTAAGGTCACAGGAATTATCTATAAAAGCCCCAGGGTCACGATAAATATTCATAGAAGCGCTAAGGTCACGGAAATTATTTATAGAAGCCCCCAAGGTCACGGGAATTATTCATAGAAGCCCAAGAGTCTCGGGAATTATTCATAGAAACCCTAAGGTCACGGGAATTATTCATAGAACCCCTAAGGTCACGGGAATTATTTATAGAAGCCCCCAAGGTCTAACTAATTCACGGGTCACCCTAACAACTCCGCTGCAAGCAAGGTCATCATAAGCTTGTAATTTCCTCCTCCTTATCCTCAAGGCAAACGAAGCCACGGGAAAGCCTCGGCAATCAGGCGGAGCGATCATTATAAATGACAAAGTCTCCGTAAGCTTTAAATGGCTTCGTCCATGAAGGGGATTCTGGCCGAGGTCATTACACGCCTCCATCAGTGTCATGACTATCGGATCGGGGGCCATGCCTTCAACGCCGCGTCGGAACTGCTGTCCATTAAGGCATTAAAGAATGTATGATCATTGTCGTATTTTGAATCACGATTCGTTCGAGAAATATTGAAGCCTTTCATAGTTCCACGAATATGTTTTTCCCCTTAATAGGTATATTTACCCCCATTGTTTAGCTTGATTTGACCCACTGGTAATGGCACTGACTAATGTATTAAATTTTTCTTCTAAAACGTAATAAATTTGATTACCCAGCGATGTTTATTCTCTAGATGGTAAATATCAAATCCAGGTGGAAGCTTAATGTTATCAGTATCGTGTCATATGCTTCAGAAGACGCAGTAAAATGTTAATATATTCTGAGATTAAATGAACAACATAAAATGCAACTGCTCTTAGTGATATCATTGCAAAATTATAAGAATGAGAATTTAACAAAATGTGAGTAAAAAGAAACAAGTATAAAGAATAGCGAATATGAATAAGAATGAGTAAGATTAAGAATAAGAATGAGTCAGACTAAGAATAAGAAGGAGTAAGATTAAGAATAAAAAAAGTAAGATTAAGAATAAGAATAAGGATAAGAATAAGGATAAGGATGAGGATAAGAATAAGAATAAAAATAAGAATAAGAATAAGGATAAGAATAAGAATAAAAATAATAATTAGAATAAGGATAATAATAAGAATAAAAATAGGAATGAGTAAGATTAGGAATAAAAATTAGTAAGAACAAGATAACAACAAGAATAACACTGAATAAATGTAAGACTAAGACTAAGAATAGGGCTAAGCATAAGAATAACAACAAGAACAAGCCTAAGAATAAGAATAAGAATAACAAGAACAAGCCTAAGAATAAGAAAAAATATAAACGAAACTAACTTAAGGAGCCCTCCGTCCGTGCCTCCTCGATGACTGTATCTGTCCTTAGCTCAGGTGGCGGGCGAACTCATCAACACAGGACACAGCGTGGAGTGGAGGGCCGCCCGCGAGTCCGTGATGGTGAATATCACGGGCGGCCCCCTCAGCTACGTCTACACCGTCACCCACGCCCGCCTGCACTTCGGTGAGCGAGATCAGCAGGGTTCTGAACACCTGCTGGACAACAGAGCCTTCCCTGCTGAGGTGAGTCGGGCCTTTTAACTTTTAGATTTCGTTGAAGGTGGTGTTTTGTGGGAGTGATTGGGTGAATGGGGGTTTTGTCTTTGTTGTTTTTGTTTTTGAGGACTGTTATTATTATTATTTTTTTTTTTTTTTTTTTTTTTTTTTTTTTTTTCCTTTCCCCCCCTTTTTGTG
>NC_061852.1:15493850-15496350 GCF_019202785.1 Penaeus chinensis | reverse complement strand
TTACTATTACTATCATCATCATCATCGTCATTATCATTACTATGATTATCATTATCATTATAGCAAATGATTATAATGATGACAATAATGCCAATCATATTGATACTGATATGTAGTAATAGTATTAGTAATAATAATTAGTAAAACAATAATGATCCCCGTGATAAAGACAATGATATTAAAAATAATGATAGTGATGACTGTCATTACAATTTTTTCCTTATTATCATTATCATTCAAATTTTGATTTGTTATTCTTAATATTATCATTGTTGTTATTGTTATTATTACTAACATTAGTACCATCATTATTGTTATTATTGTCATCATTAATATTATCATTATAATCATTATTATTATTATTATTATTATTATTAATATTATTATAATTATTATTACTATCATTATTAATATTATCAATATTATTATTATTATTAATATTATTATTATTATTATTTTCATTATTATTATTATTTTATCATTATTATTAACATTATTATCATCATAATTATCCTCATTATTACTATTATCATCATTATCATTATTATTATTACTATTAATATTTCTGTTATCATTGTTATTATTATTATCATTACCATTATTTATTATTATCATTATAATTTCATTATCATTATCATTATCATTATAACCATTATTGTCATTATTATTATCATTATTAATATCATTATTATTATTATCATTATTACTATTGCTGTTTTGTTCTGTTATTGTTATATTTATAGTTATTATCATTATAATTATCATTGTTATCATAACCATTATCATCATAATCATCCTTATTCAATGGTATTAGCAATGTGATAATAATGATAACGATAACAACAGTAACAACAATAATGACAGTGACTATAGAAATTATATGTATAAGAATTTGCATTTTATTATTCGAACCATGTTAAGTTTTAAGCTAGCGCGTGTGTAGCTGACTGTTATAGCATTCAGTTATTAAACAGATAATGATAATCCATTGGCTCAGTCATTTCCCCGTGATCTGATTCATTTAATTGGCTGTTCATCAATTTATTTGTTGATTAATGAGATGATCTGAATAGTGTCTTTTAATGAATTTGGTCTTTTAAGTTCGATTTGTATTGGCGTTTCATAGCATCGTTTTTTTTGTGATGTTTGTGATATATTTGCATTGTGACATTTGGTATTTTTTTTAACTTTTTAAATGAAAAATGCTATTATTGTCAGTGATTATATCTACAATATTATCACAAAGTCAGATGTAATGAAACTCATGATTATCAGTCATGATAATCTCTCAATTTCCTGCTTTATTTTGTGTTTTTTGGATGTAATTCTAATGTAATTCACATATATATTATTTGCTATAACATATTATTTGCTATAACAATTGCCATTCTCTCTATATTTGTAATATGATAATTATGTTTAATACAGTTGTGCAGTCTAAGTACATCTATAAAACTATAATAACATTCAGTATATTTTATATGATTTAAGCCTCTCAGAGATGTGCATAAAGTGACAGTCCTCTTCGTGATCATTTCATGCAATCTGAACCTTGCAGTTGTGGTGCCTTTGCAACATTAACCCCATTATTGCACACATCACTCATCTCCAGATACTTAACCCAAACGAAAACTGTGACGTAACCCTTTGCGCAAATTAATATGAAAAATCGACGAAGTGGTGTGGAATAGCGAGGCAAAGTAGTTAGCACAGTAATCCGGTGTTAAGAGAAAGAAGCGTTCAGCTCCTCATTGACCACAAATAAAGGAAACGATCATTCTTTTTTTTTACTCTAACTGTACCATGATACACCGTCTCCTTCCCCAATCTTTATCCCACCCACGTTAAACTGCAGGCCGATCGGGATGTAGATATTTTCACCCCATTAAGCAAAGGCAGATCCACGAGCGAGATACGTTCCAACAGCGTTCCATCACCCCGTTCAGATAGCTGACTCCCCGTCAATAATCTTGCTGGTTCAAACTACCCTAGCGATTTCCCCCGGACTTTCCTCGGCCTCGTAGAACCGCCGAACCCGACCCTTGTCACCTTTCTATCGCTGTTGTGTTATCTCCGATCGGGAATTCGCTCCATAAATCCGCGGGGGATATATATTGTAGTCACGTGTAAATTCTTGCATTTGTTCATCTGGGTAAATCTGGCGGTGATATTGCCAGCTCCAGGTCGTTTATCAATGTCATACACGTTTTGCCGAAATGCGCGGATATCAGGGCCTATTTGGGGAAACACATTCGATTCTATTAAACAGAATGAATCTCAATTTGCATTTATTATATCCTCGGTTGATCTGCGCGACACGTACGATTTGCGCTTCGAATTCCGATTCCAATGCCGCTCATTTCGCTGCGCCTTCGGGTACCTGCGGGGGGGAGAGGCGGCCGGGGGGGGGGGGGGGGGGATGGCGAGCCTTTGTGCAGTCTTTCTTTCCTTTTTATCTATTTATTTCTTTTCTTTTTATTCTTGTTTACTTTTTTTTTCT
>NC_061852.1:15473850-15478850 GCF_019202785.1 Penaeus chinensis | reverse complement strand
CCGGAGCTTCGAACGCGTCCCACAGAAGTTTTCATGAACGCAATCTAACTCACCCTAGTATCCCCACAGAAGCAGACATTCACGCTTTCGAACGCCCCCCGGTATCCCCACAGAAGCAGCACCTCTTTTTCGAAACAGCACTCAAGGGGATGCGAGAAAGTGCGTAATAGCGGTGATATGCCGACCTTCGACGTACACACCCAGACGTCGTAAGGAGTTTTTCTTATTCTTCGGGGCGAGATAAGATAAAACTTGACTGTGATGATTTCCCTCGGGGCGCGCGGAGTGCCTCGCGACGAACGGAGCGAGCTCATACCACTCTCGTTGTCGCTCGCCCTTTAAAATTATATTTGGTCCCGAGTAATCTGTTAGCGTTGATTAATTGTGTAATGGCGGCATAAGGATGAGATACTGAGATTTTAATGAATCTGCGTTCCCGTCCAGCGGCTAGAACACGATGTCGTTAGTGTTTTATGACCAATATGAATGTGGAATTTGGTCCTCTCCGGCCGGCAAGAAGGCTGTAAGGTCCATTTTCTGCAAGCACGGGATTTTATGCAATGGCGTGCATTTTTTGATAAAGTGTCAGCGTGCGAAGTAAAAGACAAAGAGGGAGAACTTGGGCGCGATGTGTTGCTCCGCGTCTGACCCTCGGAAATTGACTTCATTATTCCATAGATTCCGAGGGGTTGCCTTGTCTCCTGTCGTGAAGGATGATAACGATTAATTGTTCCTCACTCCATAATGAGACCGGGTGCGGAGGGAGGGAGGGAGGGACGGAGGGAGGAAGGGACGGAGGCCAGGGTGGAGAGGGAGGGAGGAAGGGACGGAGATCAGGGTGGGGAGGGAGGAAAGGAGGGTAGGAAGGGTTATAAGGGGAGATGAGAGGAAGGCAGGGAGGGAGGGAGGGAGGGAGGGAGGAAGGGACGGAGACCAGGGTGGGAAGGGGGGAGGCCAGAGTGAAAGGGATCGAGAGTACAGTGAGAGGGGAGCAAGGGTTGAACGGAGAGATGAGAGGCTGACAGGGTAAAGAGGACAGGGAAGGAGGGAGGGCAGAGAGGGAAAGAAAGTAAACAGGATAGGAGGGCAGGGAGGGAGGGATGAAGATCGGGGTTGGAAGGGAGGGTGAGAGAGCAGGAAGGGAATGAAAGAGGACGGATTGGTAAAGTAGAAAGATTAAGAAAGAAAGATGCAAGGAAGTAGGTTGGGAGGATAGGAAGGGAGCAGGGAGGAAAGGAGGGAAGGGTGGGAGGGTGGAGAGAGGGGAGAAGAAGGAAAGGGAGGAAGGCTAAAATGCGAGAAGGATTAAAGTGGGAGAGAGAAGAGGGGAAAGGAGGAGGATAAGAAAATCGAGGGAGGGGATAAGAAAGCAAGAGAATGGGGTAAAAGGAGGAAAAGAGAGCAAGAGAATGAGGAGGGAGAGGGAAGAAGGACAAGATAACAGGGGAGAGAGGGAAAGAGAGCAAGATAATGGAAGAAAGGGAGGGAAGGAGAGCAAGATAATAGGAAGAGAGGGAAAGAGAGCGAGAGAATGGGAGAAAGGTAGGGAAAGAGAGCAAGATAATAGGAAGAGAGGGAAAGAGAGCAAGAGAATGGGAGAAAGAAGGGAAGGAGAGCAAGAGAACAGGGGAGAGAGGGAAAGAGTGTAAGATAATGGGGCGGAATGGAGACGAACCTAATAGTAGGGATAAGGAGAGCAAGCGAATGGGAGGAAGGGAGCAGGAGAGCTAATAAATTCGGGTTGGAAGGGGGAGGGGTAGGGAGGGAAAATAGAAGGGGTCGTTGGGGAGGAATTTGACAAGGCGAATGGAAATATCAAGAAGGAGATAGATCTGTAGGTGAAGGGGAAAGGCGTGGGGTTTGAGGGCGGCTGGAGGAGAGGTGGGGGGGGGGGGGGGAGCTGAGGAGCCTTTAGTAATGACTCCGAGACAAGTCAATTAATCAGCATCGATTAAAATACAGACAGAAGATGTGGGAAGAGGAGGAGGACGAAGAAGGAGGAGGGGGAGTAATATAAGAAAAATCCTTAGGTATTAAGAAGAGTGTGGTAAGCGATGAGTACAAACTGCACGGGAGTCTGAATTTTTTTTTTTTTTTTGCAAGAGCTTTGATCAAATTAACATTTATAGGGATACGAGTTCCAAGCAAAGAATGAGGTATTAAAGATGTTTAGGGTATACATACACACATACATATATATATATATATATATATATATATACATATATATATATATGTGTGTGTGTGTGTGTGTGTGTGTGTGTGTGTGTGTGTGTGTGTGTGTGTGTATGTATATATGTGTATATATATAAATATATATGTATATGTATATATATGTACTTATATGTATATATGCTTTTAGATGTGTGTGTATGTGTGTCAACACAGACATCTGTTTGATGTGTAATATATGAATGCGAGTGAATCCTCCAAGTGCATGTGATATATACAGTACGCAGGGGATGGCATTGGGAGTGTGCATTCGTATACAAATTTGTGTAATAGGTTATGTGTACGTGCATCAGGTGGCTAGTGAAGGGGACCTGTAATGGCGAATAATCAAGATCTCGTCGGTGTAAGAGTGACCCCCCCCCCCCCCACACACACACACACACCACTAACCACCCTTCCCCCCCTTTCAGAGACTCCCCCAGGCACCTTACCCCCTCCCCTCCCCTCACCCGAGCTCTTTACCCTGTGCGGCCTCAACAGGGATTTAGATAGAGGGAGGAAATTTGCCCGTTCGTGTCTGCAGCGTTTCCTGTGTTGGTTTTCCTTCTTGGGTTCTGGATCTTTCACCTCTATCGTATTCCTGATAACTGCATTTCCTTTCCTCTTCCATCATTTCCTTTTTTTTCTTTCTTATATCTGAATCTCTCATTTTTTTATTCCATGAGCATTGGAGTTCGGAAGCTGTCTGATGGATTCCATTCCAGGTCTCAAAGGTTTCTGTTTGAGGTGGATAGATATCTTAATGAGTCCATATAAGCCGAAGATATTATGTATATTGTGTATCCCTCTCCTAGTACTAACAAGATTTATTCGGTTATTCATCTCCGTTCGACCGAGATACGCAAACAAAACACTGAAATATGATTTGAGTTCAAAAATATGATTAAATCCTCAGAGGAACCTATCTTTAAATTATCCTCCCTCTTAGCGTGTATACGTACTTTATGTCTCTTCAATTCTGTGTTTCCACTCGGAGTCTGACTTAATGGTTCGATCTATATGTAGATTTAGAGGTACATGTATCGCGGAGTTATATCTAGCTGCATAAAACGATAAGTAACTTCTCTTAAAACAGCTGATCTGCAATGAGGATCTTCTACCTAACACACCCCGTGCTTTGTCTCCTCCAATGATATTATTTCCACTCTTGTTTCTCTGTCGTTTACTCAGGTACAACATTTTCCTTTCATTCCCCCACCCGCCCTTACTCTCCTTGTTTACGGTTTCGCAATGTGGGCTTAGAACAAACTCGCCAGCCACTTAGAGCCTTCCTTGAACCATGTATTTGCCCTTACTATTGTTTCAGCGTTTTAAGTACCGTTTCCCTCACGTGACCCTCGTGGTTGCCACGTGTCTCTGGCCTCACTATTCCTCTTGCCCTTTCGCCTCTTCCTTCTGTCCAAGAGGAAGGTTTATGCATTCATATTTTTCTCTCGCCGCCCCTCGCTGCCTGGCTTGGGGATGGACAAACTTATTTACATACAAATGTTTGTTGTTCTCTTTCAGCTTGGGGAGCGCATGACGCCAGAGTTCAGAGTGCTCCTGGAGGGCGTAGACTCCATCACGTACGGAGGTAAGTACGGAAGAGAGAGGGGATGGAGGGAACGAGCAGAGATGGAGAGGTCAGGAAAAATATGGAGGGGACGAGGAGAGATATGGGGAAAAAAGAGAAAAGAAGGAGGAGGGATATAGTAAAAATATGGAGGGGACGAGGAGAGAGAGGAGAGAGAAAAATAAGGAGGGGACGAAAAGAGAGATGGGGAAAAAAGGGAAAAAAGAAGAGATAAGGTAAAAATATGGAGGGGACGAGGAAAAGATTGGGAAAAAAAGGAAAAAAAGAAGATAAGTTTAAAAAAAAAAGATAGTTAGGAAGGGATGGGAAGATGAGAATAGAGATAGGAAGACAAATAAGAAAAAGGCGATATATATAAAAAAATAAAAAAAAAGGGATGGAGAGGTAACGAAGAAAATAAAAATATAAAAAAGGGGGATGGATAGAGAGGAAAAGGAATAGGGGAATAAGAAAAAAATGGAGAGATAAGAGAAGGGAAAGGGAGATAACAAAACGGATGGGGAGATAAGGTGAGGGATAGAGAGATAAGGGAAGGGATTAGATAAGAAAAGGGAAGAATAGTTTTAAAAAAAAGAGGATGAAGAGATAAGAGAAATGATGGGGAGATAAGAAAAAATGATAGAGAGATAAGGAAAGCGATAAGGAGATAAATAAAAAGAAGGGAGAGATAAGAGAAAGTTGACGTTAAGAAAAGAGAATGGATAAACAGATATAAATCTATAAAATGAAATAAGGAAATAAAACAGAAAAACACAAAGAGACAGGAGAACAGAGATAAGAAGATAAGGAAAGAGAGGGAGAAGAGAGATCGGCGTCGACTCCATCACATAGAGGAATAAATCTGGACGAAAGAGGGATGAAGGAGGGGTGATAAAAAAGAGATAAGGGAGACAAGGAAAGGGGATAGAGAGATAAAAATGTTATTAGATATGGAGCGATAAGAAAAATGATTTAGAGATAAAGCAAAGAGATGGGAGCACAAGGAAAGAGATAAAGAGACGAAAGAAGGGAGACAGAAAAGAGGTGAAAAATAAGAAAAAAGAGATGAATAGATAAAAGCAATGGGTGATAACAGGGAATTTCAGATTAAAGGATGAGAGTAAAAGGTTTATGGTAAAGGAAATTGGATAGAAAATTCTGAAGAAAAATGACGAGAAAAGTGGAGAGGAAACAAAAAAAAAAAAAAAAAAAAAAA
>NC_061852.1:15456350-15458850 GCF_019202785.1 Penaeus chinensis | reverse complement strand
TGGTTAAAAAGTTAAGGAAAGGGTAAGAAATGAGTAAACGGGAAAGAGGAAATGTTGGGAGAGCAAGGAACGAACGAGTAGGGAAGGGGGAGAGGGGGAGAGGGGGAAGGAGTTAAGAATGAGGTAAACCATTTTCTTTTATGGCAGAAGCTTGTAATGTATGGTTCCTCTGTTTACGTGAAATTAGAAGGAGCAGTGGTTATTTATGATGTTGATCTTTCGTCTTACAGCAAAGGAAACGTAATATTGCGAATCCATTTGTACTGTGTTTTGGAAACATAAGAACGGGAAATAAAACTATTTTTAATTTTTTATTTTGTTTTTTTTTTCCCCTGTCTTTCTTCACACAAAATCCTGAAAATTTTACATAACTACCTGGCTGTGTATCTATACGGTCATTTCTGTTTATCTTTTTTGTCCGAAACGTCAAATCTGCCCACCCTAAATTTAGTAATTCGCACAAAACTCCTCTCTCTATTTTATCTAAAAAATCAAAATCTATCTATCTATCTATCTTCTCTCTCTCCCCTCTCTCCCAGGCTCCTCCCCTCTCTTCTCTCTATCTATTTTCTCTCTCCGCACTCTTCTCTTTTTCTTACTCTCCTCCCTCCCGTCTCTCCTCCCCCCCTCTCTTCTCTCTTCTTTTTCTCTTTCTCTCTCTCTCTCTCTCTTCATTTTCTCTTCTCTCTCTCTCTCCTCTCTCTCTTTTCTTCTCTCTCTTCCTCTCCCCATCTCTCTCCCCCTCTCCCCTCTCTCTTCTCCTCCTTCCTCCCCCTCCCCCCCTACCCTCTCCCTCCCTCTCCTCTCCCTCTCCCCCTTTTCCCTCCCTCCTCTCTCCCCCTTCTCTTTTCACTCTCTCCTCCCCATCTCTCCTCTCTCTCCCTCTCTCCCTCTCCCCCTCCCTCTCTCCCTCCTTCTCCTCTCCTCTCTCTCTCCTTTTCTTCTTCTCTCTCCTCTCTCCCCCCTTTCTCTCTCTCCTTCTCCCCTCTCCTCTCCCTCCCCGCCCCCCACCCCCCCCCCTTCTCTCTTTTCTCTCTCCTTTATCCTCTCTCTCTCTCTCCTCTTCTCTCCTCTCTCTCTCCCTCTCTTTTTCTCTCCTCTCTCCCCCTCTCTCTCTCTCTCTCCTTCTCTCTTTTTCTCCTCTCTCTCCGCCCCTTTCTCTCTCTCTCTCCCCTCTCTCTCCCCCCTCTCTCTTTTCCCCCTCCCTCTTTTTCTCTCTCCTCTCTCTCTCTCTTCTCCCCCTCTCTCTCTCCCCTTCCTCACTCCTCCCCCTCTCTCTCTCTCCCTTCTTTCTCTCTCTCTTAAAAAACTTTTTTTTTTCTCTCTCTCTCTCTCCCCTTCCCCTCTCTCTCCCTCCGCCCTCCCCCCTCTCTCTCCTCTCCCTCCCCCTTTTCTCTCCCCTCTCTCTCTCTCTCTTCCATCTCTCTCTCCTCTCTCTCCTCTCTATATCTCCCTCTCTCCACTCTCTCTCCTCTACTCTCTCGCTTCTCTCTCTCTCTCTCTCTCTCTCTCTCCTCTCATCCTCTCTCCCTCCCTCTCTCTCTCTCCCCATCCCCCCCCCTCCTCACTCTCTCTCCTCTCTCTCTCTCCACTCAATTCGCTCTCTCATCACTCTCTCTCTCCTCAATCCTCTCTCTCTCTCTCCTCTATCTATCTACTATCACTCTCTCTCTCTCTCGTCACTCTCTCTCTCTCTCTATCTCTCCCCTCTCTCTTCTCTCCACTCGTCCGTCGACTCTCTCTCATCTCTCACCTCGTCTCTCTCTCCCTCTCCTCTCGTCCCCCTACCCCCCTCTCCCCCCCCCTACTCTCTCTCCTCTCTCTCCTCACTCCACCTCCTCTCTCTCTCTCTCTCATCTCCTCCCTCTCCTCTCCTCTCTCCTCCCTCTCATCTCTCTCACTCTCTCTCTCTATCTATCTCTCTCATCTCCCTTCCCCCCCCCCCCTCCCCCCCTCTCTCTCATCTTTCTCTCTCTCTCACTCTCCCTTCATCTCTCCTCCCTCCCCTCTCTCCTCTCTTCTCTCTCTCTCTCTCTCTCATCTCATCTACTCTCTCATTATCTCTTCATCTCTCCACCCCTCATCTCCCCATTCCTCTCGTCTTCTCTCTTTCCCCTCTCTCCCCTCTCTCTTTCCAGTCACACACACACACACTTTAGATGAAACGAAGGGGAAGTGGCTTTTTACGAGGGCCAACTCGCGTCCGGCTGATGGCACAGCAATGGCGTTATGGCAAGCAAAATAGGGTCAAATGACACTAACGATTAGGGCGGGGTAAAGAGATGCAGCGAGAGTGATAAAGATATGGAAACAAAGCGGGCGAGGGGAGCGGAGTCTGATGGAAGAGAGGAGGAGCTAAGAAGGAAGAATGAAGGGGAGGGAATGTATATAGATAAATAAATAAATAAATAAATAAATAAATAAATGTGGATGTAAACACACACACACACACACACACACACACACACACACACACACACATACACACACACACACACAC
>NC_061852.1:15443850-15446350 GCF_019202785.1 Penaeus chinensis | reverse complement strand
TTTCCATCATCACTTTTGATGATGAGCAAAAATGATACAAGAAATAAATTAGGAAAAATTCTATCGCATTTTCTTATCTCAAATCACATAATTGGGAGGTCATCTCTGGTGCAATCTGCCGTTGTTGATACTGTCATTGTGTTTAGTTTTTTCATGCATAAGTAACTGTTGTTGATATTGTTATTAGTATTGCCGTTATTATTATTATTATTATTATTATTGTCGTTATTATTATTATTATTATTATTATTATTATTGTTGTTATTATTATTATTATTATTATTATTATTATTATTATTGTTGTTGTTGTTATTGTTGTTATTATTATTGTTATCTTTGTTATTATGATTACTAGTGTTGTTATTGTTGTATTATTATTATCATTGGTATCATTATTATTAGTATCATTATTATTAACATTATTATTATAATTAGTATTATCATTATTATTTTTATTATTATTATCATTATTATTATTAGTAGTAGTATTATTATTATTATTATCATTACTATTATCATTAGTGTCATTATTTCTACTATCATTATCATTACTATTACTGTTACTACTACTACCTCTACTACTGGTACTACTTCTGCTTCTACTATTATGATCATTATTGTCATTAGTAGTAGTAGTAATAGTAGTAGGAGTAGGGGTAGTAGTGCCACCCTTATTATTATTATCAGTACTACTACAACTATCATAACTGTTGCTGTTGTTATTATTATTATATTTATTATTATGGTTATTATTACTATTATCATTATTGTTGTTATTTTGTATTATTTTTATTGTTATTATCATATTGTTATCATTATTTTATTATTATTATTACTTTTTTATTATTATCATGTTTCTTACCCCCTCGCGCACGTGCGCGCGCGTGTGTGTGTTTGCACGTATATGTACGAGTATGTATGTGGTTTTGCTGCACTGTACGTATATGTGAAAAATAAGGACAATCGACGTTTGATCATGATAAATGACAAAGAGTGTCAGCAGGTTGTCTGTCTATTTAAATGTTTAATAAGAAATTACTTGTAAAGAAAACTCATTACAATGATAGAATAAAAATCAGACCGAATTAACACAAGCTTCAAACAGAACTCGATTTTGATCAGCGTTGTGAAAATGATTAATGACTTTACGAAACGGTCGAAGGTCCTCGTAACGCAACCTTTATATCGACACTCGCCTCTCACTCTCGCCCTCTTCCTCCCACCTACCAATTTCCTCCCTCATTCTCTCCCTCATTCCCTCCGTCCTTTCATTCCGTGACACGAGGAGCTAGGGGGTGAAGCGTTCTGATGGCAATGGAGCTGTGAACTTTTCTCTCGCAGGTTTGAACCACTCTCAGTAATGAACCTCTCATCTGTGGACGAGTCTCAGCTGTGAACCTTTTCCAGTTGTAAGCTTTTTCCAGTAGTGAACCGCTCCCAGATAGGGAATTCTCCTAGCAGTGAGCCAGTCTCAGCTGTGAATCTCTCTTAGCTTTCTTTTATCCACAAACCTCTCTCAACTGTGGACTACTCTCAGCTATGAACCACTTTCAGCTGTGAACCTCTCCCAGCTGTGAACATTTTTCCCAGTTGTAACCCACTGTCAGCTAGAAATTTCTGTCAATTGTGAATCTCTCTCAGCTGATAGCATCCTTTATCTATGAACCTCTCTCATCTGTGGACTTCTCTCTGCAGGGTGAACCACTCCCACTGAGAACCACTCATGGAGAACCTCTTTCAGTTGTTAACCTTATTTCACAGTGTGTGTAACCGAGGAATTTGTACTGTTATAATATAGAAATATTACTGCACGTGTGGTATTGTTCCTTAAAAGATTAATAAATAAAAACGGAAAGCAAAACCACATTGTGTGTATATGAACATTTGAAGTGACGAAGAACAATCTTTACTGTCATTGTCATTTTTCATATTTCATCGTACCTAATATGATTAAAGGGATTATTATTGAAAGTAAGCATATACTATATAAACCGTCAGCTTTTCTATTTGTCTGTATGCATATTCATTGTTACTATCATTACTTTTATCATTAATTTTTATTGTATTTCTTACCCCTTGTGTGTGTGCGTGTGTGTATGTGCGTGTGCGCGCGCGCTTGTGTGTGTGTGTGTGTGTGTGTGTGTGTGTGTGTGTGTGTGTGTGTGTGTGTGTGTGTGTGCATATTCCCTTATTTATTCGTTCAGCTCTTTGTCCCAGCGTCTGAACGTCCTCACGCTCACCTTTGTCCTTTCTCGCTTTGCCAGAGCTCTTCTCGGCCCTAGAAGCTTTCCAGATTCTTGGCATGCTCATAATTCTTCTTCTCATTTATTGTTGCTCTTTTTTCGTCCTCAATTTTCCTCTCTCTTTTTTTTTTTCCCCCCCCTCTCTTCATAATCTCTTCAGAAATACAGGATGATGATATATTCTCATTCAAATAACACGCGTCTCTCTCCCTTGAGGAATTCCGAAGCTGCGGCGAAAGTCTTCCTTTTCCTCTCCT
>NC_061852.1:15408850-15411350 GCF_019202785.1 Penaeus chinensis | reverse complement strand
AACGGGATAATACAATTACCCAATTACTACTCTTAACCATCACTACATCTATCACTATCACCACCCCAGTTATCACTCCTACCAATTTACATACCGTCATCTCGCTGATATAAAGTCTGAAGTAAAAATAAATCGAAATATACCGGTTCCTCGTATTCTACACCCGCCTGCAAGTGAGATGGGGTTCACAATAGTACGTGTGTGTGGAGGAGGATGGGAATCTCGGTGAACCAGAGTAGAAAGGAATAAACATGCTGGCCGTTAGAAATTGAAATTGGATGTTAGAAATTGAAATTGGATGTTTTGGGGACGTGAATACACTTACTTTCGCTATTGCAATGGTGGAGACTCGGGTTCGAGTGTGAAATTGCCGTTTTTCTTCATCTCTAGTGATGTTTTTTTCTTGTTTTTTTTTTTTTTTGTCTTTAAAGGGGGGGATCTTTTATCTTCGTTTTAGTAGGAAGATGAAAGAACTGTGTTTGCAATACGGAATGGTTGTAATTGGGTAAGAATAAGATTAAAGAATAAAGACAATACACATACGTATATTTTTCTTTCTTTATTTCTTTCTTTCTATTTTTGTTGTCTTTTTCCTTTCTTTGAGAAAGCACGGCCTGAAAAAAAGATTCTCAAGGTATTTGTTTTCATGCACGGAAATGTATTTGTTGTAATGAACAAAGAAGCCGGATGATTATGTTCCTCCAAAATACTATATGTAAAGGAATTACGTTTCATTCTTGGGTAACGTCTTGGCTAAATATAAGTACTTTTTTAATTTATTTATTTTCTAATCATACCAAGCCAGATGCAAAGTAAATCCCCACTTTCCAAGAATATGTACATGAGTAAACCGCCAACGTCATCGCGATATTTCACCTTATGAGCATCTTCATAATAATCCACAGACCAACAATCTTTCACGTTGGTCAAGATAGACGAATCCTTCAGAAAAATAAATATGATAATATTAACAATAAACGAAATTACCGATCTCACTCAAACTCCTACGAAACACACACAGCCCTGTTCTATTCTTCACGTATCTCTATCGAATATTAACGTAAATTCGGAACCGAATCTCCCCTCAGCACGTGGATGCGTCGCGATTCATTACGAGTTAACTGAAGCTGCGACTGATTAATTCCTAATCGCTTTACTGCTTTCTGGCTTCCCTCCCTCGCTCCCTGACGCTACTATCAACAAAGGACCCGGTGTCGTCTGCCAGAAGAAACAGCGGAATGCCTTTGACGTCGGACCAACCCCGTGCTAAGATATAATACGTGGAAGGGGAGACTGTTTAAACACGTGTTCATTTACAAAATACAAATGATAATGATGGTGATAGTGATAGTAGTGATGATAACAGTTGTAATAATAATGATGAGGATAATTATGTTAAAAACAATATTATAATAACAATAATGACAATTATCATTTCTGTTGCAGTAATAGTAATGATAGTGATATCAACGATATTATTGATAATAATAATAATAACAATAGTAATAATGATTATGCTGATAATAATAACAATAATGATCATAATAACAAAAATGATTACTATTATTGTTACAATAATGATAATAATAATAATAAGAAGAAGAATAACAAGGATTATAACGATAATACTGTAATAACAATAATAACAATAATAACTACAATAATAGCAATGGTTATTGTTATTATTATTAGTATTATTATCATTGTTATTATTATTATTGTTGTTGTTGTTGTTGTTGTTGTCATCATTATTGGTACTATTAATATTGTTATTAGTATTATTATTATTACTATTATTATCATTATAATTATTACTATTATTATCATTATTATTTTTACTGTTATTATCATTATTACCATCACTACAACAACAACAATAAAAGCAAGAACAACAACAATAAAAGCAACAACAACAACAAACTAATCAGACAAAAACAACTTATTTACCCAGCTCACCCCCCCCCCTCCCCCCCTCCCCCCAATAAAAGGAACGCAATTCCGCCCGCGCTCGAAGCATGCCACGGACCGCACACACGTTTCCAAGTTAAATCAGTGAAAAATAGCGCATGAATGTCCACTAGACCATATTGACAGATATTCTCTTTGTTCAGCGAGATATCAAAGGGACTTAGAGCGCACAGCCCGAAACCATATCCTGATCACGGCCGTGGTGTGGAAGCGATACAAAACGCGCGCCCGATTCGTTTTTGTTTTTTTGTGTTTTTGTGTTTTTTTTGGCTTTTTTTGTTTTCGGTTTTTGTTTATTCTCTTCTTCCTTGTTTTTTTTTCTTTCTTTGCTCTTTCTTTCTTATCTGTTTTTTTTTCTTTTTCTTTTTTTTTCACGCTCATTTTTTTTCTTATTTCTTTGATTGTTTTTATTTTTTTGCGCACCCGTTTCGTTTTTGTTTTCTTTCTTCCTTTCTCTTCTCCCTTTTTGTCTCTATCTTTCTCTCTTCTCTCCATTTTTCTCTCTTTCTTTCTTCCCACACCCATTTCGTTT
>NC_061852.1:15401350-15406350 GCF_019202785.1 Penaeus chinensis | reverse complement strand
GGAGGGAAAGGCGGCAGGTGAAGGTGCGGGAGGAGGAGGAGGGAAAGGTGGCAGGTGAAGGTGCGGGAGGAGGAGGAGGAGGGAAAGGCGGCAGGTGAAGATGCGGGAGAAGGAGGAGGAGGGAAAGGTGGCAGGTGAAGGTGCGGGAGGAGGAGGAGGAAGGAAAGGTGCCAGGTGAAGGTGCAGGAGGAGGAGGAGGGAAAGGTGCCAGGTGAAGATGCGGGAGAAGGAGGAGGAGGGAAAGGTGACAGGTGAAGGTACGGGAGGAGGAGGAGGAGGGAAAGGCGGCAGGTGAAGATGCGGGAGAAGGAGGAGGAGGGAAAGGTGGCAGGTGAAGGTGCGGGAGGAGGAGGAGGAGGGAAAGGTGGCAGGTGAAGGTGCGGGAGGAGGAGGAGGGAAAGGTGCCAGGTGAAGGTGCAGGAGGAGGAGGAGGAGGGAAAGGCGGCAGGTGAAGATGCGGGAGGAGGAGGAGGAGGGAAAGGCGGCAGGTGAAGGTGCGGGAGGAGGAGGAGGGAAAGGTGCCAGGTGAAGGTGCAGGAGGAGGAGGAGGGGGGAAAGGTGGCAGGTGAAGGTGCGGGAGGAGGAGGAGGAGGGAAAGGCGGCAGGTGAAGATGCGGGAGGAGGAGGAGGAGGGAAAGGTGGCAGGTGAAGGTGCGGGAGGAGGAGGAGGGAAAGGTGCCAGGTGAAGGTGCAGGAGGAGGAGGAGGGGGGAAAGGTGGCAGGTGAAGGTGCGGGAGGAGGAGGAGGAGGGAAAGGCGGCAGGTGAAGATGCGGGAGAAGGAGGAGGAGGGAAAGGTGGCAGGTGAAGGTGCGGGAGGAGGAGGAGGAAGGAAAGGTGCCAGGTGAAGGTGCAGGAGGAGGAGGAGGGAAAGGTGGCAGGTGAAGGTGCGGGAGGAGGAGGAGGGAAAGGCGGCAGGTGAAGACGCGGGAGAAGGAGGAGGAGGGAAAGGTGGCAGGTGAAGGTGTGGAAGAAGGAGGAGGAGGGAAAGGTGGCAGGTGAGGGTGCGGGAGAAGGAGGAGGAGGGAAAGGTGGCAGGTGAAGGTGCGGGAGGAGGAGGAGGAGGGAAAGGTGGCAGGTGAAGGTGCGGGAGGAGGAGGAGGAGGGAAAGGTGGCAGGTGAAGGTGAGAAACGGTGATTAGTTAATTCATTAAATGGAACGAATTTTAGGAACTTCGGAGATGATTGTAGATGGAAATACTTTTAGTATTGGTATTTTAGGGAAAGTCTTGGGGGGAAAAAAGGTGGTGTTATGTGAATGAAAAAGAAATGACTTTCATCAGATGAAAAAGGGCAAAGATCTGTTAATTAATTTCCAATGACACGAACAGACGTAGAGTTGATTGGCTGTCATCTGTTTTATATGCCTTTGTATCTTTGACATTCAAATCTTGAGTGGCTTTTTTTTTTAGTCCACACACACACACACAATACTCGTCTTCCCTTCATCCCGAATTCATTAAAAAGTGGATTCTTTATTCATAGTCTAATCAACTTAGGATTACAAGCTGCTTAATTCCTTGCCTCGAGCCAGTCACAATATCCCCATGCCTTCTCCCCAAAGACGTCAAAATTCTATTAAATTCCGTAACTGATCTTTTCTGCTCTGAATATTTTACCACGATTTCCAGCACACTTCCGTGTACCACTAATAGGCTAGGATTTGTTTATTATTACTTTTTTTTTTTTTTTTTTTTTTTTTTTTTTACTGACATGTTACAGGAAAAGTTGTTACGTATTTCAATGCATTAGGAACAATCATTCACACATCATTACACCGATGATTCAGTATGGAGCCAAATCCCTAAGTGGTAAATTGTGACCACCATTTCACTTATTGCTTTCCAAGTAGACATAAAAAAATATATTTTGATGAAACTGACATTTTATTGCAACAGCCACACACTGCAAAATACTGACGGTAAATGGTAACACAGAGCGAAGCGTACTTTGGCCTTTTCCAAAGAGTTGTAATTAAAGTTTAAAGTCACAGGTTTATTTGCATTGTCAGCACATTTAGCATGCTGTGCTAAATTGTTGTCAACTATTCGTTGGGAATATATCTGAGTTTCATTGCATTGGATTAAAGTTAAAGAGAAAGCGAACGCAGGATTTTAGAATTTATAGGCGCGTCGAAAAGCTTTTTGGTCGTGGGAACCAAGGGTTTTGATTGCCTCAATTAAGGACCTATTTCGTCGACTTTTTCGAGCCATCAAACATGCATGTTTTAATTGCCAGAGTTGTTAAGGTTGAAATTATTATAACATAGATCTAGAAAATCGTCTTTTTTGTACACATGAAGAGGCTAAAGAAATGAATCCCGATGAAATGAATAACAATTCGCAAGAGACATTTTTAAATTGGGCAGCGCCAAATAACGTTCGTGGTGAGAGTGGCAATGATGTATGGGGAGCATATATCGTCATGGATTAGAGAACATTCACGTGTTCAGCGACCATTTATATTTGCCGCCGTTTGATTAGGGGATTTAAAGATTGAGATATGGTGTCTAATATATCCCAGGGTTCAATTCAGCTCTGTTACACTTGCACTCAAAATGTGGGCGTACGAACATATACACGCATGATCTCTCTTTCGCTCTCATTTTCTCTTTCGCTCTCTCTCGTTGTCTTTCTCTCTCATTCTCTCTTTCGCTCTCTCTCGTTGTCTTTCTCTCTCTCTCTCTCTCTTTCGCTCTCATTCTCTCTCTCTCTCTCTCTCTCTCTCTCTCTCTCTCTCTCTCTCTCTCTCTCTCTCTCTCTCTCTTTCTCTCTCTCTCTCTCTCTCTCTCTCTCTCTCTCTCTCTCTCTCTTTCTCTCTCTCTCTCTCTCTCTCTCTCTCTCTTCCTCTCTCTCTCTCTCTCTCTCTCTCTCTCTATCTCTCTCTCTCTCTCTCATTTTCTTAGACATTTGTGTATACACACATTTGTGTATTCACGCTTTCCTGTGTGTGTGTGTGTAAGTGTGTGTGTGTGTGTGCGTTCGCGCATGCGCGTGTATGTGTGCATATATCTATAACTTCATGCGGCATGTAGGTAGGTCAGTATGCACATGCAGAACATTTGAGGCAATACCTATCCTCTCCCTGTTCTTCAGTTTAGTCAAATGTTTGAAGAATGAGCTAAATAGAAAAGCTGAAAATCTGTACACGATAAAAGCACTGGCCGCTATTTACTTGTCAAGGATATTAAATATGAAGCTTTATACATAACAAGCTATGAAGTTATACATGCTGTAGAAACTTTATATAGCAATATATATGGTATATGTATATGGTATAGTTTGCCATCGCGTTAACTCGAGATACATTCTAGGAACAAGCGTAGAAAAGATGAAAATAAAATGTAAAAAACAAAAGGAAGGTTAGAGAATTAGAAAGAAGATGCAGGTTTGAGAAAATTAAAGAAGAAAAAACGCGGGTTAGAGAACTGGAAAGAAAACGAGAGAGAAAAATAGATAAGAAGAGAAAACGTAGGTTTGAGATTAAAAGAAAACGCAGATTTTGGAAGCTTATAAGACAAAAAGAAAACGCGAGTTAGAGAACTGAAAAAGAAAACGCGAGTTACAGAACTGAGAAAATGTGGATTAGCGAGAAATAGACAAGAAATGAAAACGCAGGTTACAAAACTGGAAAATATATGTAGAATAGAGAAAACATACAAAAAAACAACAACAAAAAAACACTGGACTTGAAGGAAAACTTGATGACTGGCTGGTAACACGTAAAACTAAGTAAGTCTCAAGACATGATTATATGTTCCTTGCGTATGACCCCTTTTGCAAACTAGCATATTGAAATTTACTTAAAATGTGAAATTATGATATGGAGTGATTTTTTTTTTTTTTCGACTTCGTGTTAGGGCCAAATGGCGTTGTAGTGTGGTATTAAAACTGTTAAAATGTAGATTTTGTCTATAGATGGAGGGTGTTCACTCTAAATACTGCGGTAAGTGGGTTTTATCTCAAAGTAAAATTAGTAAGATTTTTTTTTTTCCGTTTTGGTTCAAATTATCTAAAATAGATAAATGTATAAATAAATATTGCTACATCTCACACACGAAAAAAAGCTCAGTTATGCTGCCGAATGAATCACCTGGAGCTCAAATTAAAAATGTTAATATGGCTAAAAGTTATTACGCATATTTTGCCTTACATAAAAAAAAAAAAAAAAAAAAAAAAAAAAAAAACAGGTAGGAATAAAGATACTCTTGTGTATCCATTTATTAGGCACTTCACTTCCTATTTATGTGTATGTAAATTCATTGTCTTATTTCAGTACGTGGACCTATATATCTATATATCCATTACTATCTATCTGTTTATTTATCTATCTGCATAGAAGATACAAGCATACGCACATATAAGCAGCATTTCGCCACTATCATATAGCAAAGGGAGTCATATTCAAACAATTTAATTTATAAGTAGTCCTTTTAGTACATGGTTCGTGAGAATGTTAATTTTGTAGAGCCTAATAGCTTGTCACCTCAACAGCTTGTTATCAGCTTCTGCTGCCATTAAACAAAAAAGCTATTTCTCTTACAAAAGTATAATACGTTTCATGCAATAGAGTACATCGACAAAGAAGGTTATTACTATTTTTATTATTTAGAAAAATGATAACGCATGGTGGGTAATAAATGCTTTTGCCAAAATTGTCATATCTCATAATATATCATAATCCTTTGTATTCCTACACACATAAATAATATCATTAAGTGATTCATTGTCTGATCATGCCACTTATTTTACTCACAAGATCCTCCTTTCCTCTTCCGGGCTTGTTTACTTTTTTTTTACTATATATATAAAGCAATTATTTTGTACATATTTTTAAAAGGCCTTTAAGTTTTTTTTTTTTTTACTCTTGTTGTCGTTCCAACAGCCGATTTTTTTTTTTTTTTTTCAACTAAGATAGGAAGCGAAGGTGTGAAATGATATTCAAAGTGCCCTTCATGTCAGATCTGTGAAAAGCAAATAAATGAAAGACATAGGGCCTTGGA
>NC_061852.1:15381350-15396350 GCF_019202785.1 Penaeus chinensis | reverse complement strand
CCCCCCCCCCCCCCCCGATTAATCTAAAAAAAAAGGCTTCAAAGACCCCCCTCCCCCCCTCAACACCACCACCACCACCAAGTTTCGAAAAACAGCTTTTCATTACGGGGAGGTAAACATTTTGATGACTGCAGATATGGGTGTATCGGCAGCCACTTCCCAGCGTCGAAAGTGCTACCGGATCCCATTTAAGTTTCGCCGACTCTGCAAATAAGATCATAAACGCTAGGGCCTTTTGCCGTTGATGAATGCCGTTTTCTTCATGGTGCAGGGCGCCGTTTTCTTTTCAGTTTAAGGGGGGGTTATTTTCCTCTTGAGACGGAGCGGGTTGGTGGTGGTGGAGGAGGTGGTGGTGGAGGTGGTGTTGGTGTTGGTGGTGGTGTTGGTGGTGGAGGAAATGGTGGTGGAGGTGGTGTTGATGGTGGAGGTGGTGTTGATGGTGAAGGTGGTGCTGGTGTTGGTGGTGGTGTTGGTGGTGGTGGTGATGTTGGAGGTGGTGTTGGTGGTGGTGTTGTTGGTGGTGGTGGTGGTTGTAGTGTTAGTGGAGGTGGTGTTGGTGGTGGTGTTGGTACAGGTGGTGTTGGTGGTGGTGGTGGTGTTGGTAGAGGTGTTGTTGGTGGTGGTGTTGTTGTTGGTGGTGATGTTGGTGGAGGTGGTGTTGGTGGTGGAGGTGTTGTTGTTGGTGGTGATGTTGGTGGAGGTGGTGTTGGTGTTGGTGGTTGGGGTAGTGTTAATGGAGGTGGTGTTGGTGGTGGTGTTGGTAGTAGTGGTGGAGGTGGTGGTGGTGGAGGTGGTCGTGGTCCTGGTGGTGTTGGCGGTGGAGGTGGTGTTGGTGGTGGAGGTGTTGTTGTTGGTGGTGATGTTGGTGGAGGTGGTGTTGGTGTTGGTGGTTGGGGTAGTGTTAATGGAGGTGGTGTTGGTGGTGGTGTTGGTAGTAGTGGTGGAGGTGGTGGTGGTGGAGGTGGTCGTGGTCCTGGTGGTGTTGGCGGTGGAGGTGGTGTTGGTGGTGGAGGTGTTGTTGTTGGTGGTGATGTTGGTGGAGGTGGTGTTGGTGTTGGTGGTTGGGGTAGTGTTAATGGAGGTGGTGTTGGTGGTGGTGTTGGTGGTAGTGGTGGAGGTGGTCGTGGTCCTGGTGGTGTTGGCGGTGGAGGCGGTGTTGGTGGTGGAGGTGTTGTTGTTGGTGGTGATGTTGGTGGAGGTGGTGTTGGTGTTGGTGGTTGGGGTAGTGTTAATGGAGGTGGTGTTGGTGGTGGTGTTGGTGGTAGTGGTGGAGGTGGTCGTGGTCCTGGTGGTGTTGGCGGTGGAGGCGGTGTTGGTGTTGATTCGTTGTTGTTATTGCTGTTATTATCGATGCCATTGTTGTTTTGTTGTTGTTTTTAAGAGAGGGAGGTGGGAGAGACGTTCTCGTTTGTTTGTTTGTTTTTCATTCTTTCGTTTTTTCTTCCTTTGACTAGACAGTTTCGCTGTGTTCGTTCTTTTATTTATTTTGTTTCGCTTCCTATCTTTCTTTTTTTTTTCTTAAAAGTTATCTTTTGTTTCGGTTCGATGTTCGGTTTGCTTCACATTTTTCTTTTTTTTTCTATTTGTCTTCGTTTCTTTTTTCTTTTAACAATCAACTTTCTTTATATCTATACGTCTTTTCTTCTCTCTGATTTTGTTTTTTCCAACTCTAATCCTTAGTTATTTTCTTCGTTTTTTTTGTGTTTTTTTGTTATTTGTTTTTGTTATTGTTCGTCTCCTTAGCTGTCCCGTTGTTTTATCTCGTTTGGACGAGTTTTGGCAGATTGACCGTAGGCTGTTTTTTTCGGTTTCTCAGCCTTTTCAAGCTTTATAATGTTTTGTGGCGTGAAACATCTATTACCGAAATATCTGTCACTGGAATATCTGTCATTGAAAGATCTGTCACTGAAACATCTGTCACTGAAACATCTGTCACTGAAATATCTATCAGTGAAATATCTGCCACTGAAACATCCGTAATTGAAACATCTATCATTGAAACATCTATCTAAAAAAAAAAAAAAATCATGAAGCTATTATTTACTCCCTCATAACTTTGAGTGAACGGGATCGGGTTGTTCACTATTTCTTTTTTCTTTTTTTTTGTCGTTCTGTTAACTTCATTAGGGTATACTGATGAAGTACGTCTTTGCTTATTTAGAAAAAAGTCTTGGGTTTGATAGTGTTTGATAGATATTTCTTTGCGTTTCACATAGGTTGTACAATCCACTCTTTCTATTCTCTATACTGTGCTGTGGCGGGTGGTTTTGGTTTATGTGTGTATAAATGAGTTAGTGTATTTAGTTACATCATGCTGCATCGTATGGTAGGTTCTGCTGGATGCTATTATTATTATTGCTTTTTTTTCGATTAATGCATTTCACCATCCTGTGAAGCTTTAGCAAAGTATTCTGTAGAGAAGATCGAGAAGTCGGTCACATTTCGCCTCTCTCTTTCAAAATCCCTTTATCGAAAAGCAGCAAATCTAATTCCTCGTCTTCAAAATAGAAAAGAGCATTCGAGATTACTGCTTCTGAGACCCAGGAAGCCGCAAAGCTCCAAGGGTCAGCTTCCTTCTCGTATCTTGCCTCGCCAACACTCGGCCAAAAGTCTCCAAGGCTTCGCTCAAATCGAGTCGGCCTCTTAAAAGATCATTCCAAAACATTTACCGGCGTCTGATCCGATTCGGCAACAAATTCCCTCTTTTAGTTCCCGGGTTTTCGAGTCTTCGTAACCCCTCGAACCTCGGTCCCGAAGCTTCACTTGGGTCCTTCTCGGACGACCCGAATCCTTCCCGATAGTCCCCTCGGAACCTCAGCTACAAAGATGAATAATTGAGAGCTCGAGACAATTACTTGCTCTTCTAAAGAATTGATTAAAGGTGGCAGGCTATCTTGCTCCTTTGAGTGAACGGAAAACTTTTGCAATCTAACAAGTATTCCTGTAATTACATTCTCATTAACAGCTCGGGTTCTTTCGTTGGTGGTAGGAATAAGGAAGTTTCAGTGATACACATGACTCCTTTAAACACGTATAATGTAACTGTGATCTTGGAAAGCCTTGTAGTTCGCATCCTATAGTTCGTTTACTCAAGAAATGTTACAGGTCGATAAATTTAACTGAATTCAGCTTGTTTATTCTTTTATACTAGTTCTATAAACATATATTGTGATAAGCACACAGAAGAGAGATGCATAGAAACAGAGAGGAAGCTATGATATGATATTGTTTACATCACATCTGATATGCTAAAAGAAAGTGTGATCCACCAAGTAAAAATGGATTCACGTTTGTATAAGTATGTATATGATATATGTGTCTATACATGTATTTACACATACTCATGATATATATATATATATATATATATATATATATGTATATATAAATGTATATATTCATATATATTTAACCCAATGCCGTCGGGGAAAATGAACAAAAAATGGGGAAAATGCTGTGCCCATTTTCTATATTTTTTGTGAAATGTCTGCTCATAGATGGCTCTGCTAGCGCTTAGCCACAAAGGAGTCAATTAGTAGACCTTGTGACCATACGTGATTTGAATTGGCGGGAAAAACGTGTTTTTTACTAGTGCTATGGATATCGATGGTTCACTCGTGTACGAGACTTTGACCAGCTCGGACCTCTCTCTTTTCAGACGCAGCAGCAATAGACCCAAGCCTTGTGCCACAGGAGCTACCCTGGTGTCCGGGGCCTCTCGTCTCGCTCGGCGCTATTGCTTCTGAGTTTTTTAACGTAATTTACGTAGAGTAAATCTGATTTTTTCAGCATTTTGTGCTTTGCCTGCACCTTCAGTGCATTGATTTTGCAGGTCACACGAGACTACAGTAGGCGTAGTCAGCACCCCACCTCAGACCCGCAGCTCTCTTCTACACCAGGATAGCCCTTACGGGCTTTGACCCCTGGGTAGGGAGGCCCAGTAGTCTGGGGCGTCCTTTGGGCGCACTTTCTCTTTATTCTGAATTCTCTTCCTCTCTTCATGTGACTTCCCTGAGCCTACCGGAGTACCCTTGTGGGCTCCCGTATTCGCTTGGGGGGTGGGCATCGAATTACCGCCCTTCGCACTAGGCAAGTTCGGCGGTAAGGAGGTGTCTTCCACATAACTCGATCCCTCTGTGGTACTGGAGAACGCAACCAGGCTTCCACTGGGGGGGTAGAGGACGGAAACTGCCACACTCTTCTCTTAGCTATTGCTGTTAGGTTGTTCAACGATAGTTAAGGGTTAACTGGTCCCTTCAGGACAACGGGCACGGGCCCAGGGGTCGGACTCGGTCCGATACCCAGCATGTGCGATTCCTCGGCTAACCCTCCTCCTCCTCAAGGAGGGGGGACGACCCATGACTCCTCTAAGACTAATGCGACCTTGAACAACGGAACCCCTACTGCTGACAAACGTGAACGACGATTCTTTTCCATCCCTCCACAGAATGCAAGGTATCTGACTGTCAAATGCGTGAATGAAAATCAATCGCTTTTGAATGTGAGCCCCTTCATCATCAAGAAGGTCCTTGATGGTCAAGTGGACGGCGATTTTGATTTTGTCAAGAAATTGCGAGATGGTAGCCTCCTTGTAAAAGTGCAATTCAACTCCCAGATTAAGGACTTGCTTAAACTGACGCAGATTCATGATTTGAAGGTTAACGTAACTATCCCCATTGGCCCCAATACCTGCAAGGGAGTAATCTTTAGCAGGGATTTGAGGACAATGGAGGAGAGTGAAATTCTGGAAAATATGAAGGACCAAAGCGTAGTGGACGTGAACTGCATGACCAAGAAAGACGGGAATGTGCGAACAAAAACCGGATTGTGCTTTTTGACCTTTGCTTCAAGTAAAATTCCTGAGTATGTCACGGTTGGATATGAACGTGTCCAAGTGCGACCTTACATTCAAAAACCTATGCGCTGTAATAGATGCCAAAAATTTGGACACACCTCATTACGATGCAATGACAAAGATACTAGTAAATTTACTTGTGGTAAATGTGCTGGAGAACATGACACTGCTGTATGTACTGAGAAAACGCTCAAGTGTGCTAACTGTGGAGGTCCCCATCAATCTGGCTCTGCCGAGTGCAGCAGCTTGAAGAAGGAGACTGAAATATTAGCATACATGAGAGGACATGATGTTAGTTACCGTGAAGCCAAGAGGAAAGTTGAAGGTTTGACCAGCAAACCCAATACTTCCTACGCTTCAGCAGCAACTAACAACACTTCCAGTGCAAACGGCATCAGTCAGGAGCTTGCAGCTAAGGATAAAGAAATTGCAGAATTAAAGGAAACGGTCAAGGAATTAATGAGTCAAATCAAAGAATTGAAAGATACAATTCAACAAATTGCTGAATCAACCCAGCAAAAGCAGCAGCATCATAAGGAGGATGATACCAAAACACAGTCTGGATCGCACCTTCTCGTCCAGGCGGCTCCTGCTAGGACTTCGTCTGGTGTTTGGTCTGCTTCTCGAAGCAGATCATCCTCCACCGGGCGTCTCCCTGGCAGCGAGACGCAGGACATGGAGGCTACTGTCTTCAAAAATACCCATGGAAGGCCCCTGGGTAGCGAGGGAGAGGAGGACGAACCTCCCTCCCAGAAAAAGAAAATTAAAACTGGCGGACAAGGCACTTCCAAACCCCATAAAACGTAATCATCGCGTTAACCATTATACAATGGAACTGTCGAAGTATTAGATCTAAAGTAAACGACCTCAGATTATTAGCCTCGTCCTATGCTCCCGATATTATAGTCTTACAAGAAACACACTTAAACAACCTCGTCTGCGACGAGGTCGTATCACTCAGAAACTACCATTTGTGTCGGAAGGATCGTGAGGGTAGGGGTGGAGGCGGAGTCGCCATGTACATCCACCAAAGCCTCCCTTTTACAGAAGTGATTATTGATTCCACTTTGGAGGTTGTCGCATGCAAAGTAAAAATCAATAACACGTATCTGGCTACATGTTCGGTTTATTGTCCCCCTGATAAAGTGGTAATTTATGATGAGCTCTTTGCTCTTCAGGATAGTCTGCCACAAAATAAAGTAATTCTAGGTGATTTTAATGCTCATCATACATTATGGGGTTCCCTGCGGGTGGATGGTAGAGGTGAGCAAGTAGTTAAGCTGATTAACGACTCTGATTTAGTCCTTCTGAACGATGGTAGCCCAACGCGGGTAGACGATAATACCGGGAATTTGAGCTTTATAGACATATCACTGGTCTCATCATCAGTAGCAGCCAAGTGCCTGTGGCACACCATTGACGACTCGTTGGGAAGCGATCATCTTCCTATTTTGATTAAATATTCATGCGACACAGCAAGAACGCCTTCAGCGCCTAAATTTAACATAAAAAGAGCAGACTGGGTCGCCTTCACAAGGAGCGTCAAGCTCGAACTTGTTGGAGAAACCATTGATGATAAAGTAAACAATATTCAGAATTCGATTTTAGAAGCAGCTTTGCTATCCATTCCTAAAACTTCGACAGATAGCGTTAAGCATAGAGTTCCATGGTGGACACCAGATTGCCGCAGGGCGCTGTGCCGACGCAATAAGGCCTACAGGCTTTTCAAAAATAACATCAATAATGAGAACTTTTGCAACTACAAACTAGCAAGAGCTAGGGCTCGTAGAGTAATTAGACAAGCTAAAAGAGACTCCTGGCGTAGCTTTGTCTCTACAATCAATAGTAATACAAAAATATCAGAGGTTTGGTCCACTGTCAAAAAAAATTAATAAAAACAAAACATCCTGCAAAATTAAAAACATCATCCACGAGGGAACAAATTTCGATTCACCAAAAGACATTGCTAATGTACTCGCCAGGCAGTTCTCTTATACAAGCAGCTCAGCAAACTACCATCCTGCTTTCCTGCCCACCAAGGAAGCCGCTGAGCTGCAACCTATTCACTTTGCCACAGGAGATGACTTTGATTATAATAAAGACCTAACTATGAATGAGCTTGTCCGAGCCCTAGAAGCCTGTAGAGGAACATCCCCGGGCCCCGATGAGATTCGATATGAGATGATGAAGCATCTTAATCATGATGACATGATTAAGTTGCTAGAAGTGTACAATGAAATTTGGAAAAGCCACACTTTTCCAAACTCATGGCACTTTGCCCACATCATTCCTGTATTGAAAGGAGGGGGTAATCCCAGAACTGCCATCTCCTACCGACCAATTGCGTTGACAAGTTGCTTATGCAAGGTCATGGAAAGAATTGTTAACAGTAGGCTATTGCATTTTTTAAATAGCAGTAATTTACTAGTTGACGAGCAGTGCGGCTTCCGAAAGGGACGCCAAACTCTCGATCAACTAGTAAAGCTGGAAAGTCATATTCAAGAGGCAATTGCCAAAAAAGATTTTTTGATTTCAGTATTTTTAGATATAGAAAAAGCCTACGACATGACATGGCGATATGGCCTACTCAGAAAACTTTATGCTTTCGGATTACGTGGAAACTTGCCTTGTTTTATTCAAAATTTCATATCTGACAGAACGTTCTCTGTCAAACTTTTTGCCGACAATGTCACTTTTTCGGACATTTTTGTCCAGGCAAACGGGGTCCCACAAGGAAGTGTCTTGTCGCCAACATTATTTCTATGTATGATTAATGACATCCTACCAGCTCCCCCTCGAAATCTTAAATACTCACTGTACGCCGATGATTGTGCATTGTGGCATTCCAGCAACAATGCAGAGTTCTCGGCAAATCGTATCCAACTCGCATTGGATATGATTCATAACTGGGGCCTCCAGTGGGGTTTTAAGTTTTCCATTAGAAAGAGTATTGGGGTAATTTTTTCACATAGAAAGATACCAAATATCAGACTAACTTTAGATAACCACCCAATACCCATTCAAAATTCTGCTAGATTTCTTGGTCTACTCTTTGATTGTAGACTTAATTGGAAAGACCACATTGGTCAGTTAAAGAATAAATGTCAAAAAGCACTAAATTTATTAAAGTGCATTGCTGGTAATAAATGGGGAGCTGATAGGAAGTCTTTGCTAATGATATATAAAGCCCTGGTTAGGTCTAAAGTAGATTATGGGTCAATCGTGTATGATTCGGCATCGAAAACAAGTTTGAAAGGATTGGATGCTGTGCAGAATGCCTGTTTACGTGTGTGTCTTGGAGCCCTGAAGTGCACTCGGATCGAGCGTCTTGAGGTGGAGTCAGGAGTACCTCCCCTCCGACTCAGACGCGGCCAATTAGCCCTGACCTATGCCGCTAAGGTGGCTCGATACCCGAGCCATCCCAATGGCAATGGAGGCATTAGGCCCTTTGCCACGAGACTCCACGACCTCGTCGAGAAAGTCGGTATAGATCTCTCTACTATTGATACCCTGGTTCAGTCAAACATAGCGCCATGGGAAACACCCAATTTTTCCATCATGGAAGCTTGGCTTCCATCAGCTAAGGCCATGGCGCCGGAGGGTGAGGTACGCCAGCGGTTTAGAGAGATCCTTATTAAGCATTTATCCTTTTTTCATATATATACCGACGGCTCCAAGACAAATGAGGGTGTGGGTGCGGGTGTATGGTCGACTGAATGTGAACTAAAGTTTAGACTGCCGAATCATACATCGATCTTTCTTGCTGAACTTTTTGCCATTGACAAAGCTATTGATTTTGCTCTATCGACGACCCACGATAGAATAGTCATTTTTTCCGATTCATTAAGTTCACTTAAAGCTATTAAATCCTTAGAAACCACTAAAAATGAATTGCTGGGTAATATCATTCGTAAGTTACACGGTGCCAATAAATCAATCAAGCTAATATGGGTACCAGGCCACTCTGGCATCCATGGCAATGAACAGGCTGACAAATTAGCCGGGTCAACTGACGATTTGGACATTACCATAATTCGTACAGATCTCAGGTGTTTTGTGTCTCTTATAAAAGCAAAAATACATCTCCTGTGGCAAAGTGAGTGGACCAGCCTCCAACTCACACACAAGATCAAGCCAACAATCGAAATGTGGGAGACAGCCCACAGGAAAGAAAGAAGGGAGGAGGTGGTGTTGGCCCGCCTAAGGGTCAATGCTACAAGACTCACCCACCTCACCCCCTATATAGAAAGAACATTCCCTCCACAATGCCCTGACTGCAACACCAGCCTAACCATCAACCATCTTTTTATAGTATGCCGAAAATTCTCACACCAAAGAAAACCACTCCAAAATTATCTAAGAATAAAAAACAAAGAATTTACACTGTCAAATCTATTATTAGACGATGAAAAAATAATAAATAAAGTAATTGCTTTTCTAAGGGAGACAAAACTTTATGACCTTATATAGATTGATAGAATAAATAGGATCCATTGGCTTAATAACCTTGGCCATGTGCCGCTGGTTGATAGCCAAGAAATCCAACAAAAAAAAAAAAAAAAAAAAAAATCGATGGTCTTCACTCGTGTTCGAACTCTTGATGAGGCAACACCTTGTTTAAACGCAGTAACAACAAGTACAAAGTCTTGTGCCACTTGAGCTACCCTGGAGCCCGGGGCCTCTTGTCTCGCTGGACATTGTTGTTCCTGAGTTCTCTTAACGTAAATAGCTGTAAAGTAAAATCCTGTAATTGCAGAACATTTGTTGTGCTTTGCCAGCACCTTCAGTGCTCTTGCTTTGCAGGTGACACGAGGCTACAGTAGTAGTAGTCAGCACCCCACCCCAGACCCGCAGCTCTCTTCTACACCAGGGTAGCCCTTGTGGCTTTGACCCCTGGGTAGGGAGGCCCAGTAGTCTGGGGCGTCATTTGGGCGCACTTTTTCTTTGGTCCTGAAATCTCTTCCTTATAATGTGACTTTCCTGAGCCTACCGGAGTTCCTCGGAACTCCCGTATTCGCTTGGGGGGTGGGCATTGAATTACCGTCCTTCGCCTAGGCAAGTTCGGCGGTAAGGAAGTGTCCCACACATAACTCGATCCCTCTGTGGTACTGGAGAACGCAACCAGGCTTCCACTGAGGGGGTAGAGGACGAAAAACTGCCTTACTCTCTTAGCTATTGCTGTTAGGTTGATAACAAAAGTTAAGAGGTTTTTTGTCCCATCAGGACTACGATTTTGAGTAAAGGGGTCGGACCTGGTCCGATACCCAGTATGAGTGATACCCCGGCTACCCCTTCTCCTCCTAAAGGAGGAGGGACGACTAAAGACCCTTCTACGACTAATCTGATGACGAACAATGGTACCCCCACTAATGACAAGACGAGACGACCACTTTTCACAATCCCCACCCAGAATGCAAGGTTCGCGAATGTCAAATGCGTGAATGAAAATCAGTCGCTTTTGAACGTGAACCCCTTTATCATCAAAAAGGTCCTTGATGGTCAAGTGGACGGCGACTTTGATTTTGTTAAAAAATTGCGAGATGGAAGCCTCCTTGTTAAAGTACAATACAACTCCCAGATTAAGGATTTACTTAAGCTGACGCAAATTCATGATCTTCGAGTAAAAGTAACTATTCCTATTGGCCCAAATACCTGTAAGGGAGTAATCTTTCACAGGGATTTGAGGACGATGGATGAAAGTGAAATTCTTGAGAGCATGAAGGACCAAGACGTAGTGGACGTTCATTGTATGACCAAGAAGGACGGGAATGTGCGAACGAAAACTGGACTGTGTTTTTTGACTTTTGCCTTGAATAAAATCCCTGAATATGTCAACGTCGGTTATGAACGTGTACAAGTAAGACCTTATGTCCAAAAGCCAATGCATTGTAACAGATGCCAAAAATTCGGACACACCTCATTAAGATGTATTGACAAAGATTCTACTAAATTCACTTGCCGTAAATGTGCTGAAGCCCATGACACCATCACATGTACTAGCAAAGTTTCTAAATGTGCTAACTGTGAAGGTCCCCATCATTCAGGATCTGCCGAGTGCAGCATCCTGAAGAAGGAGACTGAAACATTGGCATATATGAGAAAGCATGAAGTTAGTTATACTGAAGCTAAGAGGAAAGTGGAAAGTTTGACACACAAACCCGATACTTCCTATGCTGCAGCGGTAACTAGCAACAACCCTAGTACAAGTGATATCAGTCAACAGCTTGCAGCTAAGGATCAGGAAATTGCCGAACTCAAACAAACCGTTAAAGAATTAAATATTAAAGTTTATCAACTGACAAAATTGGTCGATCAAATGGCTGCATCAACCCAGCCTAAACATCTTAAGGAAGCAGACACCGAATCACAGTCCGGAGCGCACCTTCCCGTCCGGGCTACTCCTGTGAGGACTTCGTCTGGCTCGCGATCGGTTTCTCGAGAGAGAAGCAGGTCGCAGTCTGTCAGTCGTCTCCCTCGCCAGGAGGTGCAGGACATGGAGGCTTCTGTCTCCAAACCATCCCGTGAGAGGTCCCCGGGAAGCGAGGGAGAGGAGGCGCCTCCCTCCCATAAAAAGAAAATTAAAACTGGTGGACAAGGCACTTCCAAACCCCATAAAACGTAATCATCGCGTCAACCATTATACAATGGAACTGTCGAAGTATTAGATCTAAAGTAAACGACCTTAGATTATTAGCCTCGTCCTATGCTCCCGATATTATAGTTCTCCAAGAAACTCATTTGACAAACCTCGTCTCTGACGAGGTCGTATCGCTCAGGAACTACCATTTATGTCGGAAGGATCGTGAGGGTAGGGGTGGAGGCGGAGTCGCCATGTACATCCACCAAAGCCTCCCTTTTACAGAAGTGACTATTGATTCTACTTTGGAGTTTGTCGCATGCAAAGTAAAAATTAATGGCACGTATCTGGCTATATGTTCAGTTTATTGTCCGCCTGATAAAGTGATAATCTATGATGAGCTCTTTGCTCTTCAGGAACGTCTGCCACAAAATAAAGTAATTTTAGGTGATTTCAATGCTCATCATACGTTATGGGGTTCCCTACGGGTGGATGGTAGAGGTGAGCAAGTAGTTAAGCTGATCAACGAGTCTGAATTAGTCCTTCTGAATGATGGTAGTCCCACGCGGGTGGACGATAATACCGGGAATTTGAGCTTTATAGATATATCACTGGTCTCTTCATCAATAGCAGCCAAGTGCCTGTGGCACACCATTGACGACTCGTTGGGAAGCGATCATCTTCCTATTTTGATTAAATATTCATGCGACACAGTGAGAACGCCTTCAGCGCCTAAATTTAACGTAAAAAGAGCAGACTGGGTCGCCTTCACAAGGAGCGTCAAGCTCGAACTTGTAGGAGAAACCATTGATGATAAAGTAAACAATATTCAGAATTCGATTATAGAAGCAGCATTGCTATCTATTCCTAAAACTTCGACAGATAGCGTTAAGCATAGAGTTCCATGGTGGACACCAGATTGCCGCAGGGCGCTGTGCCGACGCAATAAGGCCTACAGGCTTTTCCAAAATAACATCACAAATGAGAACTTTTGCAATTATAAACAAGCAAGAGCTAGGGCTCGTAGAGTAATTAGACAAGCAAAAAGAGACTCCTGGCGGAGCTTTGTCTCTACTATTAACAGCAACACAAAAACATCAGAGGTTTGGTCCACTATCAATAAAATCAATAAGAAAAAAACCTCTTTTAAAATAAATAACATCATTGAAGAGGGTAACAACTTGGATTCACCTAGAGACATTGCTAATGCACTCGCCAGGCAGTTCTCTCATACAAGCAGCTCAGCAAACTATCATCACGCATTCCTGCCCATCAAGGAAGCGGCTGAGCTGCAACCAATTCACTTTGCCACAGGAGATGACTTTGATTACAACCAAGATCTAACAATGAATGAGCTTGTCCGAGCCCTAGAAGCCTGTAGAGGAACATCCCCAGGCCCCGATGAGATTCGATATGAGATGATAAAGCATCTTAATCATGATGACATGATTAAGTTGCTAGAAGTGTACAATGAAATTTGGAAAAGCCACACTTTTCCAAACTCATGGCACTTCGCCCACATCATTCCCATATTGAAAGGAGGGGGTAATCCCAGACTTGCCATCTCCTACCGCCCAATTGCGTTGACAAGTTGCTCATGCAAGGTCATGGAACGAATTGTTAACAGTAGGCTATTGCATTTTTTAAATTCCAGTAATTTACTAGTTGACGAGCAGTGCGGTTTCCGAAAGGGACGCCAAACTCTCGATCAACTAGTAAAACTGGACAGTCATATTCAAGAGGCAATTGCCAAAAAAGATTTCTTGATTTCAGTATTTTTAGATATAGAAAAAGCCTACGACATGACATGGCGATATGGCCTACTCAGAAAACTTTATGCTTTCGGATTACGTGGAAACTTGCCTTGTTTTATACAAAATTTCATTTCTGACAGAACGTTTTCTGTCAAATTGTTTTCTGACAATGTCACTTTTTCGGACATTTTTGTCCAGGCAAACGGGGTCCCACAAGGAAGTGTCTTGTCACCAACTCTATTTCTATGTATGATCAATGACATCTTACCAGCTCCTCCTCGGAATCTTAAATACTCACTGTACGCTGATGATTGTGCATTATGGCATTCCAGCAATAATGCAGAATTCTCAGCAAATCGCATCCAATTGGCACTGGATATGATTCATAACTGGGGCCTCCAGTGGGGTTTTAAGTTTTCCATTAGAAAGAGTATTGGGGTAATTTTTTCACATAGGAGGAAGCCGAATATCAGGCTAACTCTAGACAACCACCCAATACCTATTCAAAATTCTGCAAGATTTCTTGGGCTACTTTTTGATAGTAGACTCAATTGGAAAGACCACATTGGTCAATTAAAGAATAAATGTCAAAGAGCACTAAATTTATTAAAGTGCATTTCTGGTAATAAATGGGGAGCTGATAGACAGTCTTTGCTAATGGTATATAAAGCCCTGATTAGGTCTAAAGTAGACTATGGGTCAATCGTGTATGGTTCGGCATCGAAAACAAGTTTGAAAGGATTGGATGCTGTGCAGAATGCTTGTTTGCGTGTGTGTCTTGGAGCCCTAAAATGTACTCGGATCGAGCGTCTTGAGGTGGAGTCAGGAGTACCTCCCCTCCGACTCAGACGCGGCCAGTTAGCACTGACCTATGCCGCAAAGGTGGCTCGAGACCCGAGCCACCCTAATGGCAATGGAGGCACTAGGCCCTTTGCCACGAGACTCCACGACCTCGTCGAGAAAGTCGGTATAGATCTCTCTACCATCGATACCCTGGTTAAGTCAAATATAGCGCCATGGGAAACCCCCAATTTTTCTATTATGGAAGCCTGGCTTCCATCAGCCAAGGCCATGGCGCCGGAGGGTGAGGTACGCCAGAGGTTCAGAGAGATCCTTATTAAACATCTATCCTTTTTTCATATATATACCGACGGCTCCAAGACAGATGAGTGTGTAGGTGCGGGTGTATGGTCGACTGAATGTGAACTAAAGTTTAGACTGCCGAATCATACATCGATTTTTCTTGCTGAACTTTTTGCCATTGATAAAGCCATTGATTTTGCACTATCGACGACCCACGATAGAATAGTCATTTTTTCCGATTCATTAAGTTCACTTAAAGCTATTAAATCCTTAGAAACCACTAAAAATGAATTGCTGGGTAATATCATTCGTAAGTTACACGGTGCCAACAAATCAATCAAGCTAATATGGGTACCAGGTCACACTGGTATTCATGGTAATGAACAGGCTGACAAACTAGCCGGGTCAACTGGCGATCTGGACACTACCATAGTTCGTACAGATCTCAGGTGTTTTGTGTCTCTTATAAAAGCAAAAATACATCTCCTGTGGCAAAGTGAGTGGACCAACCTCCAAATCACACACAAGTTCAAGAACACTATTGAACTGTGGGACACATCCCACAGGAAGGAAAGAAGGGAGGAGGTGGTGTTGGCCCGTCTTAGGGTCAACTCTACCAAGCTTACCCACCTCACTCCCTATATAGAAAAAAAATTTCCTCCACGATGCCCTCACTGTACCACCATCCTCACAATAAACCATTTCCTTACAATATGCCCAACCTACAATAT
>NC_061852.1:15361350-15376350 GCF_019202785.1 Penaeus chinensis | reverse complement strand
ACAGATCCGTCCTCATTGTCTGTGCGGCGTCGGTTCTCCGGACGAGGCCTTGCGCAGGGTCTTTCAGCCTTCTCCTCGCGCGCCTGTGTTGAAACGTGACACAGGAGGTGGAAATAACTAGGAGGAATGGGCGATGATGTAGGGTATGTGGGAGAGAAAGAAGTAGAAGTGTATTAGTGTTTTTGCGCTTGTATTTGTGTGTGTGTGAATGTGTGTGTGTTTCTTTTTGTATATTTTATTTTGTGTGTGTGTGTGTTTTATATCCCTCATCCATGACTGTTTTAATATTGTGTGCGTGTGTGTGTGTGTGTGTGTGTGTGTGTGTGTGTGTGTGTGAATGTGTGTGTGTTTCTGTTTGTATGTGTGTGTGTGTGTGTGTGTGTGTGTGTGTGTGTGTGTTTGTGTATGTTTGTGTGTGTGCGGTTAGAACTGCTTTCCGTCACTGAAAGCAATAGTAAAACAAGATCTTGGTAATAAATCCGACACAGCCTATATCTACAACCCTGATCATCATAACTGACATTAAAAGGGCTAACACAGACCCCGGGCACATAACAGACCTACCACATACCGGCATACAACAGATCTAACAGAGACCTCTAACAGACAACAGACCTAACACAGACTTCCGGCATACAACAGATCTAACACAGACCTCTAACAGACAACAGACCTAACACAGACTTTCGGCATATTAAAGACCTAACACAGACCTCAGACACACAACAGACCTATCACAGACCTCAGACACATAACAGACATAACACATACCTCAGACACACAACAGACCTAACACAGACCTCAGACACACAACAGACCTAACACAGAACTCAGACACACAACAGACATAACACATACCTCAGACACACACCAGACCTAACACAGACCTCAGACACACAACAGACATAACACAGACCTCAGACACACAACAGACACAACACAGACCACAGACATACAACAGACATAACACAGACCTCAGACTCATAACAGACCTAACACAGACCTCAGACACACAACAGACGTAACACAGACCTCAGACACACAACAGACCTAACACAGAACTCAGACACACAACAGACCTAACACAGACCTAACACAGACCTCAGACACACAACAGACCTAACACAGACCTCAGACACACAACAGACCAAACACAGACCTCAGACACACAACAGACCTATCACAGACCTCAGACACATAACAGACATAACACAGACCTCAGACACACAACAGACCTAACACAGACATCAGACACACAACAGACCGAACACAGAACTCAGACACACAACAGACATAACACATACCTCAGACACACAATAGACCTAACACAGACCTCAGACACACAACAGACCTAACACAGAACTCAGACACACAACAGACTTAACACAGACCTCAGACACACAACAGACCTAACACAGAACTCAGACACACAACAGACCTAACACAGACCTCAGACACACAACAGACCTAACACAGAACTCAGACACACAACAGACGTAACACAGACCTCAGACACACAACAGACCAAACACAGACCTCAAACACACAACAGACCTAACACAGACCTCAGACACACAACAGACCAAACACAGACCTCAGACACACAATAGGCCTAACACAGACCTCAGACACACAACAGACCTAACACAGACCTCAGACACACACCAGACCTAACACAGACCTCAGACACACAACAGACATAACACAGACCTCAGACACACAACAGACATAACACAGACCACAGACATACAACAGACCTAACACAGACCACAGACATACAACAGACATAACACATACCTCAGACGTAACACAGACCTCAGACACACAACAGACCTAACACAGAACTCAGACACACAACAGACATAACACATACCTCAGACACACAACAGACCTAACACAGACCTCAGACACACAACAGACCTAACACAGAACTCAGACACACAACAGACTTAACACATACCTCAGACACACAACAGACCTAACTCAGACACACAACAAACCAAACACAGACCTCAAACACACAACAGACCGAACACAGACCTCAGACACACAATAGACCAAACCCAGACCTCAAACACACAACAGACCTAACACAGACCTCAGACACACACCAGACCTAACACAGACCTCAGACACACAACAGACCTAACACAGAACTCAGACACACAACAGACCTGACACAGACCTCAAACACACAGCAGACCTAACGCAGACCACAGACATACAACAGACCTCACACAGACCTCAGACACACAAAAGACCTAACACAGACCACAGACATACAACAGACCTCACACAGACCTCAGACACACAACAGACGTAACACAGACCACAGACACACAACAGACGTAACACAGACCACAGACACACAACAGACGTAACACAGACCTCAGACACACAACAGACGTAACACAGACTTCCGGCACAGACGCACAGACGCCCGTTGAGTCATACAATAACCCTCGATGGCCAATATAAAATGCGGGAAGTTGAAAAGATGGAAGGCTGTGCGACATATTCCAGACAGGGTGAGGTTCCAATATATTCTCGGCCCAGTGACGTGCACAGGTTGCCCTTATGTTTGCGAAAAAAGAGAAAAAAAAAAAATATTTTTAAGCCTTTTTTTAAATTTTGTTTTATTTTACTTTTGATATTGTTTTGTGTTTTATTAACCTCATTTCAATTTTTTTTTTTTTGTGTGTGTGTGTGTTTTATCTCCCTCATCCATGACTGTTTTAATATTGTGTCAGGGTTGTTATTTCTCTATGAATATGTGACTTAAATAATTTCCCTAGCGATTATCAATACTACAATATGTCTTGTTACAAGAATCATCCTGAGGGTAAATACACAGCAGAAAAAATAAAAAGTCATATAATCTGCATTTCTGTTACTTTTGAATGTTAATTAACTATGATGTTAATTAACATCATAGCCAATGTGTGTTTGTGTGTGTCTATATATATATATATATATACATACATATATATATATATATATATATATATATATATATATATATAGTGTGTGTGTGTGTGTGTGTGTGTGCATACACACACACACACACAAACACACACACACACACACACATATATATATATATATATATATATATATATATATATATATATATATTCTGAATTGTACATATACCCTGCAGCACACAGGTGTGCGTGTGCTGCGGAAGTGAGTGAACCTTTATGCGTTTGATGTTAGCGGAGAATGAAATGGTCAACGTCCACTTTTAGATTTGTAGACCTGTTTTCAACAACAGATGATAATAAATGTTCATAGCAGATAAAAAAAGGAGAACAAAAGATACATATATATATATATATATATATATATATATGCATATATATGAATGTATGTATGTATATGTCTATATGTTGTATGTATGTATGGGTGAATATTTGTATGTATATATATGATTAAACCAAATCAATTATCTATTTCCTCAAGGTACAAACAAGCAGCAGTTGCAAGTCATCTCTGAGAGGGCTTGGTATAACTCCCTTTCCTCCTTGTCCGCGATAAAGAGTGATGTTTACTGCCAAGCACTCGCTCCTCCTAATACAATTTGCTTCAAAATACACAACAACGAATTCAAATTAGCTGCATTATACTCGTGATAATATATTTGGTATATCATATGTGATACATCATAACATATTCGATGCATCATATGTCATACATCGTACACAATATTTGATACACCATATTTGATAAACCATGCTCGCTACATCACACTTAATATACACGATGATTAATAATCCACACTTGCTAAACCATCTAGACGCACCTTACGTACCAAACCACACTTGCTACACCATCTAGACACTTTACGTACCAAACTACACTTGCTACAACATCTAGACACACTTTACATACCAAACCACACTTGCTAAACCATCTAGACACACTTTACGTACCAAACCACACTTGCTAAACCATCTAGACACACCTTACGTACCAAACCACACTTGCCAAACCATCTAAAATCACCTTACGTACCAAACCACACTTGCTAAACCATCTAGACACACTTTACGTACCAAACTACAGTTGCTAAACCATCTAGACGCACCTTATGTACCAAACCACACTTGCTAAACCATTTAGACACACTTTACGTAGCAAACCACACTTGCTAAACCATCTAGCCACACCTTACGTACCAAACCGCACTTCCTATACCGCCTAAACATACCTTACGTACCACACCACACTGGCTGCTCCTCCAGAAACACCTTTCGTGCTACACCACACCCCAGCAACCCACTCCATCCCAGCAGGGACCTTCAGTACGCCCATTTCCATCTTTATTCTAATCCCCAGAGTCCACACAGCCCATTCTGCATTCCCCACCGATACTAGTAATCTGAGACACATCGAGGAGCGAGAGAGTGTGTGAAAGAGAGAGAGGGGAAGGGGAGGGGGGAGAAAAGCAGAGAGGGGGGGAAGGGGGAAAGAGAGAGAGGGGGGTAGGAGAAAAGGAGTGGGAGAGAGAAGAGGGGAGGGAGAAAGAGAGAGGGGGAGAGAGGGAGAAAGAGAGAGAGCGAGGGGGGGTAGGAGAAAGAGAGTGGGAGAAAGAAGGGAGGAGGTAGAAAGAGAGAGAGGCGGAGGGAGGGCGAAAGAGAGAGAGAGAGCGGGGAGAGGGAAAAAAAGGAGAGAGAGGGGTGGTAGGAAAAAGAGAGGGAGAGAGAGAGACAGAGTGAGAGAGAGAGGGGGGAGGAGATAGAGAGAGATTAGGGGGAGAAAGAGAGAAAGGGGGGGAAGGGGGGAGAGAGATAGAGGGGAGAAGAGAAAGAGAGAGAGAAAGGCGGAGAGAGAGAGAGAGAGTCAGACAGACAGACAGACAGACTAACAAACAAACAAACAAACAGAAAGAAAAAGGCAGACAGAAAGAGAGAGAGAGAGAGGGAGAGAGAGAGAAAAAGAGAAAAAGAGAGAGTAAGAGTGAGCCAGACAGAAAGAGAGAGAGAGAGAGGGAGAGAGAGAGAAAGAGAAAAAGAGAGAGTAAGAGTGAGCCAGACACCCAGCGCAAATCTTCGCCTTTGCTTCCCCGCCGAAAGGACCGGAGATGCTGGAATCGTGCTGTGACTCTCTTCTCCCGGCGTGTTCTCGAGCTCCTCTGCCTCCGTCGGTGAGAGCGCTGCCTCGCCTGCTTCAGGAGGAAGGGGTCGTGGTGTCGCTCATCCCGGGTTTTGCGTTTGTTTTTTCCCTTAAAGTTATTAGTCAATTAATGGAGTGAAGGCAGAGAGTGTGGGTATATGTGTGTGTGTTTGTGTATATGTGTGATAAAGAGAGAGAAAGAGAGAGAGAGAGAGAGAGAGAGAGAGAGAGAGAGAGAGAGAGAGAGAGATAATATATATCATATACGTATACACATATACACACAGCATATCTGTAATCAGTGTGTATCTGCACAGGATGTTCAGACAGTCAGAACTTCAGAAAAAGAGAACATACGTTTATATAGATAGATATATAGATAGATAGATAGATAGATAGATAGATATACTGCTTAAAGATGGCAAATGTAATGTATCAACCTCTCTCTTATCATCCGCTCACACTTGGATTTCTTCCTTACGGACTCGACAGCTGATTTCAGATTTTTTGAATATATCTCTGTGGAAATATTACTACTGAATGGAATCCATTATCCCTGTATTTCCTGGCGTCTCTTAACACGTCCCTGACTACGCCCCCTTTGAGGAAATTTCTCTTCCCCCTTTTCCATCTCTCCTTTCTTTCCTCCCTCTCCGAATCTCCCTCCTTTATCTTGCTCTTTTTCGTCTCCCTATTTTTTGTTTTTCTCTCTATCCGAATATCTCCCCTTTATCTTCCTCCTTTTTTATCACTCCTTTTTTCCTCCTCTATCTGAGTCTTTCTCGAGTCTCCCTTCTGTCTCCTCTGTTCGTCTATTTTCTGTCTTTTAAGTACAGTTCCTTTCCCTTCCTTCACTTCATTTCTTTAGTCATCATCTTTTCTCTTCCTTTCTAGATCTCTTTATCCTCACTATCTCAGACCCTCCTTCGTCCCTCCGTCCGCCGCTCTCTCCTTCTCTCTTTCTTCCCTCTTTCTTCTCTCTTCCCTCTTTCTTCGTCCCTTCGTCCTCCGCTTCCTCCCTCCTTTCCTCATCCTCTTTTCCTCTTTTCTTCCTCTCCTCCGTCCCGTTTCCACTCCCTCCTTGCTCTTTCACTGTTCTTGCTCCCCTCCTTTCTTTTCCTCCATCCTTCACTCCCTTCCCCTCTCCCCCACTGCTTCCCTTCCTTTCCCTTCCCTCCTCTCTACCTTCACTCTTCCCTCTCTCTATCTCTCCTTTCCTCACCTGCCTTCCCTCTTCCTCAGACTTCTCCTTCCTCGTCCTCCTCCACCCCTTTCTCTCCTTCCTTCCCTTACCCTCCCTCTTCCCTCCCTGCCTCAACCCCATCTTCACCTACCTACCTGCCTACCTCCATCCCTCACGCACTTTCCCTCCCTTCTACACCCCTCCCCACCCTTATCCCTCCCCTCCCCCACCCCATCACCTTCCTTCTCCTCTCCCTTCCCTCCATTTTCTCTCCCCCTTCCCCCTTCTCTTCCCCCGCCCCCACTTCCTCTCTTTCAAACCCCCTCCCTCTTTCTCCCTTTTCCTTCCCTTCCCCCACATCCTCCACCTACCTCCCCCTACTTCTTCTTTCACCCCCTCTTCTTCCATTCCCCCTCCCTTCCCACCTTCTACCCACCCACCCTCCTTACTTCCTTCTTTTCACCCCCTCCCTCTTCCTCCTCTTTTCCTCCCCCCTCCTTTTTTCCACCCACCCTCCCCCACTTACTTCTTTTACCTACCTTCTTACTCCCTCCTTTCCCCCTTGCCCTCCCTCCCTCACCACCTCTTCCCACCCACCTCCCCCTCCCCCACTTCCATTTTTCCACCCACCCTATTCTTCCCTCTTTCCCTCCCTTCCCTCCCCTCCCCTCCCCTCCCTTCCCACCCCACACTCCCCTTTTCCTTCTTTCCACACCACCTTCTACCTCCCCTCCCTTCCCCTTCCCCTCCCCCCTCCCTCCCCACCTTCCTTCCCATTCACCCTCCCCCCCTCCCTACTTCCTTCTTTCCACCCCCACCTTCTTCCTCCCCTCCCTTCCCCTCCCCTGCCCCTCCCATCCCCCACCACACGCGTGAGCCTCGCCGCCTCCGCTTGGCTATCACCCGCGGCGTGGTTGCCTGGGGAGCTTCACTTGCTGAATGGTTCTTGGGAAGTTTGCTATTTCCCCTTTCTCCCCAGACCTTCAGCCTCGGTCTTATCTGGCCGGAAATGGCCGTCTTACTTGTGTCTGAAGGGAGTGGCAATTTTATTTGCTATAGGTTTTCTATATTATGGTATGTGTGTGTGTGTGGAGGGAGGGGTGTCTGTGTACAAGTTCGGACCAACTCGTCTCGTATCGTAATTGGGGAAAGAGTGTATGCGTAAGGAACGTGTTTATAGAAGTGCAAATATCAACCGAAAACACTGTTTATTTTAACATTTTTTTTAAAACCTGGTTATGTGTGTCTTTTACTTTGCCCTTTTCCTTGCTATCTTTATTCTATTTTCAGTTATGTGTCATTCGTTCGGGAATTTCGTACGTTGAGGGAAGGGGAAGAATAAAAAGGCGAAGAAAGTTTGTGATAGGAAAAGAAGGAAAATAGCGAGGCAGAGGAAAGAGATGATTGAAGAGGAGGTGGAAGAGAGAATGACCAAAGGAGGAAGGGGGAAAAGATAAGTGAAAAGTGGAAGAGAGATGGAGAGGGGAAGGATGAAGATAACAGAGAGTTTAAGTATGGATATATCTCGCGAATGGGGAAAAAAAAGCGAAGGGGGACGTATATATAGACGTAGTAGAAGCAGAAAAGAAAGCAAGTAAGAAGAGAGAAGAGAAAAGAAAGAAAGAAGAGAGAAAAAAGAGGGAAGATAACAGGGTGCTTAAGTAATAATATATAACGTGAACTCTTTACCAGTCGTTCTTATCGAGATATCCTCATAAAAATAAATGTTATCGCTTTCCACTGCAATCACCAATGACATAGTCGGATAACTTGTGCCCACTAGATTTTATCAGGACAGAATTATTCAAGATGAATTAAAAATGATCGATCTCCTGATTATGACCACCTGATCATACGCCTATACTACTAATAACGTTTTATTATTATTATTATTATTATTATTATTATTATTATTATTATTATTATTTCTTATTTATTTTAGTAGTTCACATTTCTCTCTTCCGTTTATTTAATCAATTATTCCTTTTCTCTCCTCGCCCAGCCTCTTTCATGTCACCAATGACATTCTTTCAGCTTAAGTCTCGAAATTGTAAAGGTCATCGGAGTAAAAAAAATATATATAATAATAACGACAGAAGCATGAAAAAGGTGTAAAAAAACAACATAAATCAAGTCAATGATTCTGACACCGAGCCTAACTAACATCTCCCTCAATGTCCAGCAAAAGAAAAGGGAAAAATTCCGAAGAGAGATAAAAAAAAATAGAGAGAGAAAGAGAAAAGAAAAAGTATATATATCGTCACGGGCGTCTTCTGCATCCGAGATCCAATCGCATATCGCGCCGGAGTCCCCCAGGAGCTATTCTGATGAGGTTCAAGATTTTAACAATACCCGGCCACACCAGAAACCAGCCATGTGCGAAAAATGAGCTTGGCTTTATTGTGGGGGGGGGAGGGAGGGGTGATCACACGCTCGGAAGGATGGGCGGAGGGAAGGAGGGAGGGAGGGAGAGAGGGATGGGAGGGAGGAAGAAAGGGAGGGAGAGAGGAAGGGTTCAGTGGAGAAAAAAGGACGAAGAAAAGGGGAGGAAGGGGAAGGGGAAAGGGAAAGTAGGAATGAAAGGGAAGAAGGAATAGAAAAAATATAAGGAGAAAGACGAAGAGGAGAACAGGCGTAAAAAGTCTTGGTCAAGGTAACGGAGGGAGGAAAGGCAAGAAAGAAGAAGCAGGCGAAGGGGGGAAGATGAATAAAAAATTAAAAACGGGGAGAAGGGAGAAAGAGGAAGAGGGAAACAGGCGAGAGGATCTTGGTCAAGGACGTTATTGTGAGCCGATCATGTGGCTGAGAGAACAGGGAGAAGGGTTTTATAGGGAGGTTGGCGAGGTATCGGTGAGGCTGATAGGGTCGAGAAGAGATTGCGGAAGGGAGGGAGAGGAGGGGCGGAGGCGTGTGCAATGGCCTGGACGAGGAGACGAGGACGGGGAGACGAGGACGGGGGAGAAAGTGATGGCAGACGTGGACGGGGAGATGTGGACGAGGAGACATGGCCTGGAAATGTGGACGGAAGGAGTTTCCGGGGAGACGCGGACGGAGAGACAAGGACGAGGAGATGTGGAAGGGGAGGCATGGACGGAAAGACAAGGACGAGGAAACGTAGAAGGGGAGACAAGGGCGGAGAGATAAGGACGAAGAGACGTGGTCGGGGAGACGCGGACGGTTTACGTAACAGGAGGTTGAATAAAATGGAGAAGCCGGAGTATAGTGAAGAGTTCGGAAGAAAGACCAATTACTCTCGCAAGTTACTAATGGAAAGATGAATTCTCGTTTAGCTTCCATTAAGTGAGACGAGACAGTGATTAGTACTGAGACTGATACTAATAATCAAGGGTGAGCATTTATTCTGTTGTATTTAAGTACTTCAAGGGAAAGGCTGCTATACAAATAAATATTAGTCAGTACCCCAATAAAAAAAAAAAAATCGAAATCAGCTTTCTAAAGTCATTTTGACAAACGCACGAAATACATCTAAAAAAAAAGGTAAATAGACAAACCCTATATTAAAAAAAAAAATGATAAGGAAATCAACCAACAGACAAATAGGATGCACTTTAACGGGAATTAAACCATTGCAATTTTTTTATTTAAACGAAGGTGTTAACGTAACGCGGAGTGAAGTCATCACAGGGAAGGCGCCGAGCAAAGGAAAGGTTGTTGGGGCGGAAGAGCTCTGAAGGACTTAAAGGGAGTGACTGATGAGTTCCCGTGCTTGCCTCTTGACGGAAGCGTATGTGACACTGACACGATATTTTTTTTTTTCTTTTTTTTTAAGGTGGAGAGAGGAAAAGTGAAAATAATAGTGTAAGGGAATGATATTGTAGTCAGATTTAATGGATTGTTATTATATACATCCCTAGTTATACGCAATTGTGTTTGTCACTTTGTGTTTATATTCTGCTTTTCATCATGGTTATTTATCTATTAATTTGTTTTTGTTTTTGTTATTGTTTGCTAATTCTGATATATAGTATTTTCTTTTCGTTATTTTTTTGTTTACTTCTACCATCCTATTCCGTTTACTCCTTAAGCATTTTAACTCTCTCTTTTAAGTTTTAACTCTCTCTCTTATCTTTTATCACCGTATTATCCCCGATATCCTATACTATACTTTGTTTCCTTTTTTTTTCTCTTTTCCAAACCATTAGCTATCATCTTTGACATATTTCGGCTTTTATCATTTGAAAGAAATCTTGTTTACCTCAGAAATTATCAACGTATCTCCTTATTATCATTCTGTTTTTTTCTTCCTATCATTTCAACGCGGTCTTTATCTTCACCCCGCCCCCCCTCATTATTACCGTTCTTTGTTAATTTCTATACATTTACGTATGCCTCCCTACGCTCATTCTGGTTCTACTTCTCTTTCGTTATTTTCCTCAAAGTCTTCTGGTTCTACTTCTCTTTCGTTATTTTCCTCAAAGTCCACCTCTCTGTTTGTTTTCATTCGTTTCGGCATCTTTTCTTACCTGTTTCTTGTTTGCACTTATTTCAGGATATTTCCTTCTCCCCATTCTCTTGTTTGATTTTATTCCTTTAGTACGTTTCTTCCGTCTCGTCCACAATTCCCAGCTTCCTCTTGTCTGCCTTGTATTTAGCATGCCTATTTATCCTCATTCTCTTGTTTTACGTTCGTCGATTATTCTTCACCTCTTTAGTCCTCCACTTGTCTGCTTTTAACAATTTTCAATGCACTTCCTTATCACGATTGTTTGATTTACTTACTTTTTCCTTCTTCTGTTTGATATTTTTTGTTCTTCTTCTTCCACTCAACATGATACCTCGCTGTTATCTTTCTTTTAACTCCTTTATTCTTCATTCTTCGGTCTTCTCTTTCTCCTCTTCATAATCTACCTACTTATCTGTTCCCACTTTAGTATACGTCCATATTAACCTTCCTTCATTTATCTCTACTTCCGCCTTATTGAGCCCTCATTTCAAAATAATTCCCTATCATCATTAATTTTTCTCTTCTACCTCCTTCTTCCTCATTATTTTGTCTCCTCCTACCTCCTTCGTCTGTTTTTCCCTTCTCTATAATTCCCATCTTCTTCCACCATTCCATCATGCTTTCTTATTCTCATTCTCAATTACTTTTACCTTCTTCTATCCTCTTTTCCTCCTCTCTCCTTCCATCCACTTCTCTTTCACAAATCCTTTATTTCCTCCTATCTCCTCCTTACATCTTCCCCTCTACGCATTCCACATTTCCCTATCGTCATCCCCGCATCTCTCTCCTCTCCCTCCTCCTATCCTTCCTTCCTCCTCCTCAAACCCCATCTTATGTATCCAAGTCACGTCACCTCTCGCCTATTGGATCTCAAAGTACTATAAACAGTCATGAATATCAAGCACAACTTAACAGCTATGGTTGTATTTACGGCAGATAAGGAAGTTCTGTTATAACCTCCTATAATTTTTTCTTCTTCTTTATTTATCTTGTTTTTTTTTCGTTATTATTATTATTATTATTATTAGTTATTATTATTATTATTATTATTATTATTATTGAGGGGGTGGGGGGATTTGATTTATTATTAAGATCTTTTTTTTTTTTTTTTTATCAGTGCTGTGTACGTGATCTTAGGAAGTCTGTATGCGGTCTAAGAACTTCATTAACAAGTATATTATTATTATTATCATTATTGTTGTTGTCGTTATTGCTATTATTACTATTATGTACTATCATTATTATCGTTGTTTTGTTGTTGTTGTGATCATTATTATCATTATTACTATTATTATCATTATTATCATTGTTACTATTATCATCATTAATATTATTATTATTACTATCATTATCATTGTTGTTATCATTATCATCATTGTCATTTTTATCATCACTATTATAATTACTATTATTTTGTCTTTATTATTATTGTCATCATCATTATTGCAATTATCATTATTATTATTATCATTATTATTATTATCATTATTATAATCATCATCATCAACATCATCACCATCATTATCATTATTATTTTTATTATTATCATTATTATTATCATTAGTAGTAGTTGTAGTAGTAGAAGTACCATTATTATTATTATTATTATTATCATCATCATCGTCATTATTATTATTATCATCAATATCATTATTTTCATCATTATTATCAATATCATTATGATCACAATTATCGTTATTGTTATTGTTGTTATCATTATCATTATGAATAATATAATTTATTATTATCATTTTCATCTGCAGCATTCTTACTATCATTGTCATTGTTATTATTATCAGTGTCAGTATCATTATTATTACTACTGCCACTATGCTACTTTTTGTATTATAACATTAACAACAACGATGATGATAATGGGAATAATGAGTATCATAATAACGATAATATCAATGAGATAATGACAACCTAATGACAATAATTATAATAATAACAAACAAACAAAAAAAAAATGTAACTTGAATACGAATCGAACCAACACGTTTTTTTTTTTTATTCTCCTTTTTTTTTTTTTTTTCTTTCTTTCTTTTTGAACTTTCTACTGTAATTACTTAGGTCGATTTAGGGCAGTGAGAGACCTCTGTAGCATTTTAAACAGTCCTGTTCTCAAGTCTCTGTATACTTTCAATCCTTGAACTGTCTTAAGAACCGTCTTCTTAAATGGTCAGTCTGAAGTAAAGTTTTTTTGGCGTTCAGATACTCGATTCAATGTTGCTGCTAATATTGATATTGCAGGATTTTGGGTCCAGATTATGAGTTGATGTCAATATATATATTTTTTTCGTCATCGGGTACATATATTTTTAGAGTATATTATTTTTCTTTCATTTTCACTTATTTTCGTGTTTGTTTATTCTTTGTGCGTCTATTCATTTGTTTGTTTGTTTATTACTGTGTTTATTACATATATCATTTCTTTCTTTCCATCGATTTTAAAATTCCTGAGAAAATACAGACTATGTTTCTCTAATATATTCCGATAAGCCTGTTCAGGACACATATACCATGCGTATGGTCTTCGTATATATACCTATTCCATATTATAGTAAAGTTACAGTATAATCCTGGCATAAAAACTTTTTTCGTTGTATATAAACCCTTTTTTTCATGATCCACCTTTGCCGGTCTCCACTGATTGGAAACCCTCATTTTCATAAGCTTTAAATAACGATAAAGCCTTATTTGTTGGAGATTACTATACCTCCACCACACGCACCCAGTGGCTCGTGCTATACTACGTTACGGGGAAACAGCAAAACCGCTTTCATTACTTGGAAATCTCTACTTTTCGCTTTTATTATTCCCTTAACACTTTATTGAGGCACTTTTCAAATAAATCGGTTGATGGATGATGAAAAGGGTCTATTGTGATAATACCGTACGATGATAAATGAATGGTATCGATCATAAAAAAGATGAAAACAATATATATAAACGGATAGAAACAGACCAGACAAGTTTAATTGAAAAGATGAGACGGTAGATTCGAAGTGAAACTAAATTTTATGTTCTGGTCCGAAGATAGAATCTACTTTTTTTCGAAACTGTCTCCACTGTATAAATAAACCATTTGTTTTCAGCGAATGTATACAAAGAGACAATTCCTACCTCCACAAAATTCATTGCCTTTATGATAATATTCACACCTGAGGTTCCCATCCACTCTCTTAAGGGATACTAAATACCAATTCTATGGTTACTAGTCTCTGATAAAACGGTAAGCATGTGTGTATACAAAGTATACATACACACGAACGTACTACTCATACTTACGTACACACACACAGACACACACCTAAAGTTTTGGGTCTTGGGGTATGTTTTTCAGTATTTCAACACTTTATTTCTAATATTTGTAATTTCGTACTTATTGTTACGAATCAGCTAGCGCGTTCTTGGCCCAAGGCCAGTGCCTAACATATGTTAATTAGCACATTCCTAGCTCTAATTACATAGAACTGATAACCGCACTACAATAATTACTATTCACAGGGAATGCAAGTGCACAGATGTACTTGTTTTTAATGAGATGTTATCTGCAGTTGAATAATAAAGAAAGGAAATTATTTTCGGTTTAGTACGTGAAAAGATCGGTATACCATGAGAAAAAATGATAATGCGAGAATATATATAGATGGATACAAACATACTGACATATATATATATATATATATATATATATATATATATATATATATATATATATATAATGTATACATACATTTATATAAAGAAAATAGGATTCAAATATGAAGGTCAGCCCCTCCCCCTCCACTCTCTCTCTCTCTCTCTCTCTCTCTCTCTCTCTCTATATATATATATATATATATATATATATATATATATATATCTTTCTTTCTCTCTCTCTTTGTCTATCTCTCTGTCTCTGTCTCTCTCTGTCTCTCTCAATCTCTCTCCCTCTCTCTTTCTCCCTCTCTTTCTCTCTCTTTTCTCTTCTCTTCTCTTCTCTTCTCTTCTTCTATCTTCTCTCTCTCTTTCTTTCTTTCTTTCCCCTCTCTCTTTCACTCTTCTCTTTTCTTTTCTTCTCTTCTCTTCTCTTCTCTTCTCTTCTCTTCTCTTCTCTTCTCTTCTCTTCTCTTCTCTTCTCTTCTCTTCTCTTCTCTTCTCTTCTCTTCTCTTCTCTTCTTTTCTCTTCTCTTCTCTTCTCTTCTCTTCTCTCCTCTCTCTCGGTTCCATTCCTGTGCGAGCTAAAGACGTT
>NC_061852.1:15348850-15356350 GCF_019202785.1 Penaeus chinensis | reverse complement strand
TCTGTCTCGCTCAGACAAACAGTGTATGTATGTGTGTGTGTGTGTTTGTGTGTGTGTGTGTGTGTATGTGCATGTGTGTGTGTGTGTGTGTGTGTGTGTGTGTGTGTGTGTGTATACATGTATATATATATATATATATATATATATATATATATATATATATATATATATATATATATATATATATATATATATATATATACGTATATATATATATATACATATATATATATATATATATATATATAAATGCACACACACACACACACACACACACACACACACACACACACATACACACACACACACACACACACACACACACACACACAATACAAGTGAACTTCTCGGAATAGGCACCGAGTCTCAACTTCATGCTGCTAGCACACAGTCACAGCACAAAGGGGATCACATCCAAGATCTCAACAAAGACATCTTCTTGACAACATCGTCGTTCGTCAGCGTGACTTGTAGGATGTTTACAATCTCAGATGTATGTAAGCTGTTGACTGCTGGACTGACCATACACGTGTAAGGTCGAAGAAACGATTGATAAATAAACCACTAGTCGAAGAACCGAATTAGCCAAAGTTTCTGGATATGGGCAAACGCCATGATATAGACGTTCATGATAACTTACAAGACCGAATCTTAGCTACACTTCAATCTACACCGTGGGAGAAGCCGTTAGTCTATTTTCAACTCGAGACTGGTTTTATGAGCAAGACCAGGGTAGAAATCACGTGAGAGAAGAACAAAATCAGGGGAGGTATGTTGCAAAAAGATATTTTAGTGGCAACCAAACATTAGTTGAACCATCAATACGAGGATACCACAGCTAATGCTTAAAAAGGATAACGCGAAATTAAAGTTAGTTTGATCTAGCCACAAAAATGGAGGTTTCCGCAGGCAGTAAAACAGCTAAGAGCTTTGTAGTTGTAAGATACCATTTTTTCTTATTCAAAACCGGCTACACTGACACTAAAAATCGAAAGATGGAAGATAGCTAATAACCAGCATGGACCAAATTACCAAATGCTGGGAAAAAACAATGCACTTGACAGCCTACAGCTAAGGCTTATCACTGGAGCAATGGATATTCCCCTTACTTTGGAGGAAGCGAGGCCATCACTAGGCAAGGTGACAATGGGGGAAGGTTCCAGGGAAAATGACATCTTTGCTGAAATTTTCCAACACGGTAACGATCAAATTGCTTAAGTCAAATTGCATGCGATAATAGGCCACGTCTGAAATGAGTAACAGCTCTCTAGAAACTGGTAAACGTAATCCTGACACCATTGTATAAGAGCAAAAGGATAAAGGGACAATGTGGGCATTATCGAGGCATATACCTTGATTGTATCAAAATTTGTATTAAATGTATCAACATTTCCTTTGCAGCCTGCGAAATTCTATGCCATGACTGGGAACTGACCGCTCATAACAGAGGAAAGTGGAGGTAAACAGTCAACAAGGATTGGATGTATCTCCAAGAAAAAGCAATGAGGATGACCCAGACCAAGCGATCTGTGAAGAAGAAGAATTTGTTGACCCGACAGTCCATCAACACTTACGTATGCAAAGTGGCAGATTCTGTGTGTCTATAGCAGGTCTCCGTAACCCACAAAGACGCCATATTGACAAACACACACCAAATAAAGACCAATGCATGCTCCCAAACGACCTTCCCTGCCCCGTCTGTCAAGAGATCAGTAAAAATCGTTCTGTTCTAACACGTCACGTGAAAGTGCATGAGCATCCACCACAACAGACCTCAGTTAATTCCATGCCGCCTGAACACCAGTTAGTGTGTGTCGGCTTTATTATAAGCACAGTAAGTCCTATGCTCTCCTCAAAAGCTAATTTTGTTCCCGCATCGACTTATAATCAACTAAAATTGCCGACAACATTCTTATATATATCTATCTATCTATCTATTTATCTATTTCCTTATTTATCTATCTATCTGTCAATCTATCTATACATCCATCTATCAGTCTATCTATCTATCTATATATCTATCAATATATCTATCAATCTAGCTATCTATCTATTTGTGTGTATTTATCAATTTATTCATTTATTTACTTATCTGTGTGTGTGATAACTAGGAAGTAGGAAGTCATGACTTTTTTTCGAGACTGACACTCAAACCGACGAAACCAATTTCACCGATTTCATAATGAATGAACGAATAAAATCATCCTGAATTCTAAAAGACCCACATTCACACTATAAGTAACATGAGGTTTCAGAAAAGTATATATATATATATATATATATATATATATATATATATATATTTTTTTTTTTTTTTTTTTTTTTTTTTTTTTTTTGTCTTAAAATATTGCTTTTTATATTTTATACTTGAAAGGTCATCAGATGGTTCACAATGACTGACTCTTTGCAGTTAAAATCTGACTGTAAGAGCTATGTAATGTCTATTTTTTATTTCTTTATCAAATTAATTCTCGCAACATCCGCTGTTTGTTAGTAAATATAATTAACATTAAACATTTGACTTTTACATTCTTACATATATATGCAATATATAATTCTACATCATTTAAAGGTTCTATAGTTATAATATCTTCACTTAAAACGAACTATCTCCATTTATCTTAAGAAATGAATCATTTCTAACAATAATTTTTTTATTTCAGAGTTTAAGATTTTTCAAAATGCTGACACCATTTGCATGTTTTTCATCCTCAAATGTCGGTGTCGTTGATTCTTTAAAACAAAAGAAGGATGCAGTTAATGACTTAAAGATAAAACAAAGAAATAGAAAATGCCTTTTCACAAAAGAACAACAGATTTTCGGTATCTTTAATGCTGGTTTTGTGTTTATCATATCTGTTACAATTGGTATCATTGCTATAACTAGTTCATTCGCTAGTGGCCGTACTATTACTATCATTATTATTATAATTTTTATTATTTGCAATATCATCATCATCATTACTATTATCATTATCATTATCGTCATCATTATCGTCATCATCATTATCATCATTATCCTCATCATCATATTTATCATTATCAATATCATTATCATCATTATCATTATCATCATATTTATCATTATCAATATCATTATCATCATCATCATTAGCATTATTGTTATAATCATCATCATCATCATCATATTTATCATTATCAATACCATTATCATCATTATCATTATCATCAGTATCATCATTATTGTTATGATCACTATTGTTGTTGTTAGCATTATTATTATGTGCAGGATGAGAGTCAAGGAGCCTTCTGAGGAACAATGATTTTATTTTAGCAATTGACTAAAGTATATGCTTGAAAAGTCAGATACACCGCGGAAACAAAAAAAAAAAAAAAAAAAAAAAAAAAAAATCGCAATAGACAGTAAAAAAAAGTAATACATATGTTAAAGAGCAATATCGCTATCATCTTTATCATCATAGTTCCCCGATTGTTAATTATCCCCATCATAACCATTATCATTCCATCATCTTCTTCCATATCTTCATTATATACTCTTTTCATTCTCTATCTTATCCCTAACTCCGTGTCTTTCTCATTCGTTAGCGTCGAGGCTCCAGCGAGAATTCTGGCGGAGGCAACAGAGCATGTATTCACTGATTAATCTACCACATCTGCAGTATTGATTGTAAACATATTCAGCACACGCCAATCAGAAACGCCGCTTATCTAGAAACATGAGGAAACCAGCCTTGCTTCTCGTGTGTTGTGTTGTTAATTTAAAGCTTGGTCATGTGTTTTTTTGTTTTTGTTTTGTTCTTGTTTTGTTTTTGTGTGTTATTTTGTTTTTAACTTTCGTATTTTTTTATTTTTTTCATTTCTTTCGTTTTTTGTTTGGGGGGGGGGGCGGGTACATTCTGTTTTTTTCGTGTATGTATTGTTTCTTGAAATTCTTGACATGTATTTATTTCTTCTTTTCTTCTTCTTCTTCTCTGTTTTTTTCTTTTTTCTTGCTAATTTCTCTCGTTTTCGTATATCTCATACCATTTACAGAATAGTTTCATTCGTCTGCATGCACACTGTCAAAAACATTTTTATTTTTTCCTAAAGCTAAATTCCTGATTTCCTGCTTCGTCTTCGGGTCTTCGGGTCTGCTGTCCTGTTCTCATTACCTGGCAGCTGTTCTAGTTACTTAAATACCCTCCAAAGCTAGGCTCAGCGGGTTAAAGACGCGGTGAAGGTCGATGAACATTTTAATTAAGCCTTTGGTGAAGACAGTGTTACGCCTTTTTATACTTTATTCGATGGAGATTTCTGAATCTTATATAGAGCTTTTGTGATTGTTTATTAGTTTTTACCTTTTTTTATCGGTTATCTGTTATTGTTAATATCACGTCAATGATTTAAGCTCAATAATAAATGTGGGAGAGACGTGAACATATTACACGCATACGGAACGCAGAGCAAATTGCATCATTATACAAGGAAAGCCTCAGCCACTGAGAACGCCTCACCAGAAAGAAATGTTGCCGTTACTGGTGAAGAAGAGAGACGGATGTGGTAATTACGTCTTGCCTTCCCCAGGTGAACGTCTCTGGTTACCCGACCTTTAAACTCATACTTTCCTCATTATCGCGAGCAGCTTACACACCCCGGTTGTCACATAATGCTGGAATAATGTACGTCGCGGGGGTCGTCTGACAACATTACGCATGGCTGGCATATATTACCCGACACGGTTTCAGGAACTTGCTTGTCAAGACGTGCCAGCTTATAGTAGAAATAACAATACGCAACTGGGGCACCGTATTTGTATCGGACACAAGTAGTATCTTCAATAGCACTTCCCAAAACGTTCATTACTGTAAAATCTATGCTTATTACACGCCTCGGGACAAATATTCGTCCAATAATCCTGTTACTGGAGACAGATCGAGCAACATTAAAACGAGGCATGTGGTGTCTGATGAATCCTAATTCTTTTTCTTCGTTTTACATTGGCCTGTAATATAATTTGGCTACTTCTTTGGGCTTCGAATTCCGGCTGAATAGCAAGGCAAGCGATCAGGGAAATTAGCAAATAAATTGAAAATAATCCTATTTCAATTTGATTCAGTTCTGGATTCCTTGCATCGAGCATCTTCATTTAAACAGGTGATCGATTTTATTTTCAGTTAATTGCTTTTTATGCCCTAGAAGAATACATTAGCTGGAGTGCCACATATTCCAGAAGGAGAAATCTATTTTAGTTATATTAAACGAAGAAAAAATATGTATATTGACTAACCTCCTAAAAAAGAAAAAAAAATAGTATTCACTTACGTCATTGGTAAGCTCAGCGGTCTATCATTACTGTGGCTTCCAACATGTACTCCTCAAACACTATTTTTTTTTTTTTTTTTTTTGGGGGGGGGGGTGGTCTACTGGTCAAGTTCAAAATTCAAAAAAAGGTTCCAGCGTAAAATGTATATTCTACTTACGGTTACTCAAAATGGACTTTGAAAAGGCCATGTATCTTTGTTCTTATCCTTTATAGCACAATTTCGATATGACGGAATCAGATACATCATGATGATAAAACCTCAGATTGACCCTCTCTGTATAAATTATTTTTTGCGTTAAAAACTTGTAAAGCTTAGAGTACATTTCTAAAGATTAGCAGGTGTTAATAACATGGGATAGATATGTATGTTTTGTAGAAGTGAAAAAAGTAAAACTATTCATCTTCGTATGAAATGAATAGAACTTTGAACTTCCGAATATCACTTTACTGAGGCGAAATATCATTGAGTAAAACATATATTTTTTTGATATCATGTGGGAAATGAGTACTCAGCACTGACTTTAAAAAAAGCATCGTTGTTAATGGCAATTTTCACTAAATATTCACATGAGTAGGAATTCTTGAAACTGTCTTATACCAAATCAAAATACAGAAACGGGCTGAAAGTTGATCCTGAATTATGCCAAAAAATGCATTCAGAACATGATGCTTATAAAGCTGCATCAGCCACCTCACTCATTTTTTTTTTCTCTTTTTATTAGTTCCATTTATCTAATTGCTTACATATTTACATTTTTTTTTTTTTTTTCAATTAAGAAATGACAGAGAGAAAACGACTTTGCTGTTAGTTAATAAATTTGGGTGCTTTATGCAGAAAGGCCTTCCAAAAACATGGCGTATGTTTGAAATTCACTTTGAATGAGAGGCTCTTTGATGGTTTAAGGATTCAGAACCGCTGTATGATATTAATATGTTGTTTTATATTTACTACTTTTCCTTCTTTTTATTATTTTTTTTTTTTTACTGAGAATATTTTTGACAAAATCACATAGGATATAATTCTTGCTTCAGCAGTTTCTTTTTTAAATTTATAGGCAATCTTGATTTTATATACAAAGATGCACTGATCATGTGTATTTATTTGTTTTAATCTTGTTTCCTCCTCCATGAAGTAGTGTACATGTATTCCATTGTGTATCGTATGAATATTGGATTAATGTCATTTTTATTAAAATCATTATCATGATCATCAACACCACCATCACTATCATCATCATCGTCACCACCACTTTCGTCATCATCATTATTATTATCACTATAATTATCATCATCACCATCACCATCACCATCACCATCACCAGCATCTACATCGATATCACCACCAGTATCAGTATCATTAACAGTCACTTCCCCATTACCGTCGTTATGATTATCAACGTCTAATTCACTATTCAGATACTAATCAAGAAGCGATTATTAAACCCATTCTGCCTGCTACAAAACGACATGGAAATCTTAATCTGACGTAATTTTCATTATATGACTCTATTATCCCTTGGTGATAAATCCATAATTCACCTCGGCTAGTTAAACTATTATTTAAAAAAAAAAAAGAATGAAGATTTTACTAACTAACAACATGCCCTTATTGTCAGGTGTTTTCGGGGCAAGCTGATGATATTCCTAATAAGATCAAGATTATAAAGACGATGATCATGATAATGGGTAATGATAATGATAATTGTGATGGTGATAGTGATACTCATCCATAGATAAGAGATAAGAAGGATAATGGTATTAGAAACAAGAATCACTTAGATCGCTATTTTTTTCTTTTATTTTCTTATTAATAAAGACCTTTAATGTCCTTCTTAACGTACAGGTATTCCCGGTACCAGTGATGGGCGAAAGTAACACGGGCGGTATCACTGATAGTGTGATTTATGCAAATTAGACTGCTGTCTTAACCCAGTGGATGATCTACACGCAAACGTTCACCGTAGATTTAGTTTATCAAATGTTTACACAAGTGCTGAGTCATCAAGGAGCCAAATAGCAATCTACCATTACCTTTTTTTCGTGATTTTCGAATTTTCTTTTATTCTATTACTGTTACTAATATTCGAATGGCATTATAATAGTCATAAATACAACAATACTAATAACCGTCTCGAAATTAATAGAGTTTAAAAAAGCTAAAAACTATTACAGAAAATTTAAGGAATACAGAAATCCTGTGTTCACTCGTATCTACT
>NC_061852.1:15326350-15331350 GCF_019202785.1 Penaeus chinensis | reverse complement strand
AGTCCCCCAGAATGGTGTTGTCATGGTGACGACGAGGGGGCAGTGGGTCTTTCTTTTCTTTCTTCTTGTGCGTGTTTAGTGGTGATGGTAGTTTGCGTTTGTGTTAGTTAGTGTTTTTTGTAGTATTTGGTTGTGAGCTTAGTTTTGGTTAGCGTTGTGGTTGTGGGAGTAGGTGTGTGCGGGAGGTAGAGGGCTGTGGTTGTGTGGTGGTCGCCGGTCTATCCTCGGTGTTTGTGTTTGTTTGTGAGTGATATTCAGCTATGTATAGGTCTTCATCTTCAAAGATTTCCCTGGGAATCACAATGTTAGGGAGGTTGTTTCTTTGTAGGAGTACAGGGACAATGTCTGCGAATCTTTGTGCTTTGTATTTGGCAGCTATCAAAGCTACGTATAGTATAGTTTGTATTTTAGTGTTAAAGTCAGGTGTGAGAGTGTTGGTTTGGGGGAACTGAGGTGGGGGAGGCATTGTGGTTCTCGGGGGAATCGTGGGAGGTCTTGTGGTGATGGGTGTAGATGTCTGTAGGGGTTGAACTGTTGAGGCGTATGTTGGGCTGGTGTTTTGTTTACGTGCTTGTCTTTTGGTCTTCAGTATCTCTTTTCGTGTAGGGCAAGACCCGCTGACGGCGGGGTGCTGCTCCTCACAGTTGCAACATTTGGTGGGCTTGTTGCAAGTGGCGAAGAAGTGCCCAACTTCGCCACAACGACTGCACCTTTGTTCGTGTGTACATGTGTGTTTTTTATGATTGTATCTGTAGCACTTCAGGCATTGGTCAATCTGAATAAAGCACTCAGGCTCTTTGTTATAGGTGGGGACGGATGTGTTAAACATCACGATCCCACGAGAAATGAGTTTCTGTGCCTCTTCAGGCGACGAGCATCGGATCTTGACGATCCGAGATTCGGGAGGTTTGTAAATGTCAACTACAGTGACATCGTTTTTGGCTGTTATTTCCGCCTGAATGGCCTCACACGATCGTGGCGGGGTTGTTTTGTCGATCTTTTTTGCCACGACCGTGCATTTTGTCTTGGTTTCAGGGGAAGGAATGGGTTTAAGGCCCTGAGCAGTGAGTTTTCTTTGGCCAGATGAGGAGAGGAAGGGGTCATTTGTTCTGGTTTGGCTACAACTTTATAACCATTGTGGACTTTGAAGCAGTGCGTGACTGCAACCTGATGCACCCAACCTTCTGGAGAGCCACCTCACAGGAGATGGGCTCCCCAGAGTATGTTAATTTGATCATATGACCCATGATTGCATAGCGTAAGGGTGATGGTGATGGGAAATGGGGGGGAAGGCTAGCAAAGCTAATATGACAGGAACGTGGAATGGCGGAAAGTGGTTTAAAAAAAGGGAGGTGGTTGAACCCTGCCGAACGGGCGTGAACCCTTATATATTCGGCCGGCACCTCGCAGTAAAACTGCCAATTGCCACAGTGCTTCGTGTTTTAATTGTAAGCACTCTGTCCTACAATTAAAACACTAGCTCCAAAGTAAGGTAAGTGTGATAACACCCAAAGTTATCCACACAAGGCCAAGGTCGTCTTTGCGTGGGGTGTCAAACGATCTCTCTACAAAGAAATCCACGCAAAAACCTTGGGACCTAGAGGTCCTGAGAGCCCTCTCTGACCTGGGTCATCCTGAGCCTTAAGTACTGGTGGGTGCGTGGGGCACATTGGGGCGCCAGCGGTGAAGCCACGCGTATGTGTGCTTCTGTACGCTACGTGGAAGCTATTTATACATACTTATACTGCTCGGCCACCTACTCACGCCTTGCCCTCGAGGCGTCTGATAGTTGCCTCAAGGGTGACCCAACCTGGCTGGTTCTTGACTTGTAAACACTTCGTTCTTGCGTGTGCTGTCCCTGATGCATCTTCGTGGCTGCTCGTCCCTGTCGTCGTCTTCATCTTGGTCCCTGGTTAATCAGTTCGTCCTCGACATCCACACGTCCTCGAAGGTCACGCACAGGTCCTCCTTGACTTCGGATTCGTCCTCGTAGTCCTCGACCAGGCCTAACTCGCCCAATGCACGTTCCCGCATATCTCATCCAGGTCCTTCTTGCTCGTACCGACGTCCTCGTTGTCCTCGTCAGGATCACGGGCGTCCGGCAGGAAACGTCCTCTTCGAGCTCCTGGAGGTTGATTGGATCTGCGGCGTCCAGGCAAGTTCACAGCATTATGGGTCGACTGGTACCTGCTCTGGCGAGTTCCTGGTCCTTCACTGGATCGACGGGCGTAATTATCCTAGTCTTTCTTGGTTTCTGGCGATTTCCCGGTGACGATTTCCACAGCGACCGAAGGTGACCGTTTCTGCAGCAGGGACTCCTTCGGTACTATGACAGATATCGTGAAAAAGATTATACACATAAGGGCCAAGATAGTAAGAGAAAAGAAAGACAACAGAGAAGAGGGGATGTTAAGCGCCACTAGCCGATTATTTATATAATTTGCAGTTTTTATGGTTGAATTTTCGTTATTTTTATTTTCACAAAGTTAAGGAAAAAATAGGAGAGATAGAGAGACGGTAACAGCGGTCCGCATAGCTTGAACTGCTAACCGTCTCTGATAGACAGGAGGGTAAATAAGGGAAATGACAAAGGCATCCGCAAGGATTTACTTGAACCAATTGCCGTAACGCAGAGAAGAAGAAATGTATGTCACAAGTCACACATCACGACTTGACAAACTCGCGGGAGTGCGTGAGAGTGTGTGTGTGTGTGTGTGTGTGTGTGTGTGTGTGTGTGTGACAATGAGAGTGAAAGTGACCTCACACAGACCGGACATGGGTGCCAAACATGGAAATTAATGTTCATTTTACACAAATGCAATAAACAAGCTATAGAAGTAATACAAAATTATTTCAAATACTACATTGAATTTAACATTTAATGATATGCGACAGAATGACGCACTAATGAATGGGACGTGAAACAATTCGTGAACGAATCTTCTCGGGGAAAAAATATTCTGCCGAGGTAACATGTCAAGCTGCGCATACAGACTTCAATGACGGGGGGGTCTATACCCCAAAAATGCCGTACTTCATGAAGCGAAAGGAGCTGGGAAAATATTAATAACCCACTCTATCTGTGAGTCTGTGATGGGCGCTCATGCAGTGCCTTACGGGTATTTATCATGAATCACAACTCGATGGGATTTACCCCAAACATGGCAGCGACGTCAAGGGGGTGAGCGGGATGTGATTAATAAGAGAATCTCAATTCTAGCTTAAACCCTAGTACTACATTATTTAACGGACATAACCGCGGGTCACACCGGCTCAAAAATTTGCCGAACGAACAACTATCGTCGGAGCGCGGATCTTTAGGCATATACGCAACCCCAAGTAATCAGGCATTCTGACATTATGATAAGGGGAAGATCCCTGGCGCTATATAAAAATGTAAGTAATTCGCGTTACAAGCTCCGCTCTAGCGACTATAGAACGTGTCACCAATGAACAATCTCGAAAACAATATACAGGAAATGCCAGCTGTTCTCACATTCATTTCACGTGTCAATCACTCAGAGTGAAAGTGGGGTCAGGTCACACAGCTGTCCCAAGCAGATGTGACTGAAATATTTCCCTCGGGAGGTCAGGTCAAGACGGGAAATGGGTAGTGAGAAAGAATAATGATATGATGTTCATGAAAATAGTAAAATCATGAACGCGGTAAATTCGTTGCAATTGAAACAATATACTCTCTATTCACGAAAAAAACAAAACAAATACGTAATAAATGAACGATATTCCTGTTGTTTGAACCCATACCGTTGATCACACAGTAATGTGATATGAGGTCAGCAGTGGAGAGCGTACCATTTGCTGTCAATTAGCACTTTAACCTACCAAAACCAGCGTGAGCGTAACTGCACATACAGCATAACACATTTATGGGGAAGATAAAAGAAAGGAAAAATGGCCCAAATATGTACTCACAACAGGTTCTGAAGACTTTTGCGTGTATGGAAGCGACTGGTCCGAGCGATACCAGATTTCGGCGACTGTGAGTCCATTGTTGTGTGCCAAAAGGACACAATGAACCACCCTGCCACCAGACATGTAAAGGGTATATATTAACCTTAAACATATGGTTTAGCAGGAGTAGTTAAAGGGACGGTTGGATTAACCTCTTTTGTTGAGAAGCGTAAACAACACAGATATTCACACGGATACAAGTCTTGGTACAGGCTTAGTGCTTGGTCTGCCCGGAGGGCGGGCCCGGCTGGAGCCAGCCTGACCCAAAGCGGTCGGCAGGACTCTGTGAAGAGGACTCTCTCTGACCTGGGTCATCCTGAGCCTTAAGTACTGGTGGGTGCGTGGGGCACGTTGGGGCGCCTGCGGTGAAGCCACGCGTATACGTGCTTCTGTACGCCACGTGGAAGCTATTTATACATACTTATACACACACACACACACACACGCACACAAACACACACACACACACACACATATATATATATATATATATATATATATATATATATATATATATATATATATATATATATATATATATATATATATATATTTATGTACAATATATATAACATATATATATATATATATATATATATATATATATATATATATATATATATGTAAGGTGTATATATAATCTATATATATAATATGTATATAATACATATATATATATATATATATATATATATGTATGTGTGTGTGTGTGTGTGTGTGTGTGTGTGTGTGTGTGTGTGTGAATGAGAATGAATATCTTCACAATACAAGATATTAATTTGACCGGTTTCGATTATATCTTTCGATTATATCTTGCATACATCACTTCTATTGTGAAGATAATCATTCTCATTCATACATTTTCTACATGTATCTATATGTATATACACAGATATAGAAATGTATGCATGCACTGCATGGTTTTGCCAGCGACTGTTTGTGTGTTTCTATTTTAGGTAGTCATTGATGAGAGAAAGAAGAGGACGTTCACGATAAATCAATCCCGACATGAAAAAAAAAGCAAAACG
>NC_061852.1:15301350-15303850 GCF_019202785.1 Penaeus chinensis | reverse complement strand
CAGGTTAGATATTAAAATAACATACGAAGCAGAACACAGGCAAGAGATCTTAAAATAACTTACTCGGCAGAACACAGATTAGAGATCAAAATAACAAACTGGGATCGCAGGTTAGAGATTCTGAATATAGCCTACTCAGCAGATCACAGATTAGAGATCATAATAACATAATCGTTAGAAAATAGTTTATATATTAGAATAGCATATCCCAACACATATTAGAGATCAAATTACCGTACCTAAGCAGAGCACTAGTTAGAGATTAAAATAACATGCCGAGGGAAGAGGTCTTAACATAACATATTCAGCAGATCAAAGCTTACAGATTTTAAAATGACATACAGCACTCAGCAGAACACAGACAAGAGGTCTTAAAATGACATATTCAGCAGAACACAAGCAAGTGGTTTTAAAATGACATAGCAGAGCAGGCAAGTGGTCTTAAAATTACATACTCAGCAGAACACAGCTTCGTGAACAAGACAACGTACCCAGCAGTCATGCAGCCCCTGACGACGGGCTGCGAGTCGTCCCTCTGATCCCACCGCTGGGAGTAGCAATGGGCCTTCGTGTGGCAGGTGGTGGTGCCTTCGTGCTGACACTCGTTCGTGTTGCAGACGCACGCCAACAGCCGCTCTGGGAGGACGGAGGAGGCGGGTGAGAGAAGGCATGGTCACGTCCTGGTGAACGGGTGTGTAAGGTTGCTTTGCATCGCCTCTCTTTGTTTGCACTGTGAGTTCGGGAGATGAGTGCGTGCGCACACACACACACACACACACACACACACACACACAGTGAGAGTGAGAAAGGGATATAAAGAAAGCGAGAGAGATAGAGGAAGATTGAGAATAATTAATAATAATTAATGATAATGAAAATAATTTGATTTTATATAATTTGTTACGATGAATATCCTGATGTGACCTGCTGTCTGCATTTATTTTTGTTTCCAAATTACTCCCTGTGTGCAAAGAATGGACGGGGTTACCATCCTCTGGCGGGGAGGGATTTTAACGCAGGTCAGCAATATTGCTCGACGAGATCGCTGCCGCTGCACCACGCAGAAAGAGATAGAGAGTAAATGAGAGTGAGAAATTGGGGAGATGTAAAAACAGGAAACTCACGACATGCAAACACGGACTGTACGTATTCCAGATAAACAGTCATACAATACGTATAGACTCGGGATCCTTATTTACCAGTCACCCCTCATACATTTTGTTCTAAGGCCGTGCTCCGAGCGCCCCCTGCAAAGGAGTAGAGCTTGATGACCCCGGTCCAGAAACTGGTATAGATTCGCATAATCAGGGAACGGTACTCTGCACAAACCCGACAACTTCCTGGACGCAAGGGCGGTGAGTGTCGCCTCGGGATGGGCTGTCGGGCGTCGGGCTGTCGGGCGGTCGGGACGGTCGGGCGGTCGGGCGTCAGGGGGGAAGGGAGGGGATCTGGGTGCCGGGCGCTCCTAATGAGGTTTTTGAATATCATTTTAAGACGAGGAAAAGTATGAAAGAGGGAGATAGATATATGGATAGAGAGAGAGAGATAGAGAGAGAGAGAGAGAGAGAGAGAGAGAGAGAGAGAGAGAGAGAGAGAGAGAGAGAGAGAGAGAGAGAGAGAGATTGGGAGACAGAGGGAGAGAGAGAGAGAGAGAGAGAGAGAGAGAGAGAGAGAGAGAGAGAGAGGGAGGGAGGGAGGGAGGGAGGGAGGGAGGGAGGGAGGGAGGGAGGGAGGGAGAAAGAGAGAGAGGCGGGGAGTAAGGAGATGAGAGGAAAGAGTGAGAAGGAAGAGATGAACAGGAGAGAGAGAGGGAGAGAAACCAACAGACAGACTAAAAGATAATTAGAGACAGAGACAAAGTTAGAGACAGACAGAGACAAACAGACAGACAGACTGAAAAAGAATTAGAGACAGAGACAACGTTAGAGACAGACAGAGACAAACAGACAGACAGACTGAAAGAGAATTAGAGACAGAGACAAAGTTAGAGACAGACAGAGACAAACAGACAGACATTCAGAAGTACTCAAAGGGCACTGGTCAACACTCTCATTTTCCAACGTGGCCAAGACACACCGCACTTAGACTCATATCCACATCAAACGCGTGGGAATTTCCGTCCTTATGACGAACCCCGCTCAACTCAGCGAAATACAACACGTAGTAACGAAAGTGAGGAAAACCCGACAGGTTCTCAGAACTTCTCTTTTACCACGACCGTTCACTTCTTTTAACAGTAAATACGAGTAACCCTAGACAGACCATTAGGCGAATTCCTGCCAGATAAACAGTAAACCGGAGTAAAATGTCAAAACCTGTGAAACCACTTTTAAGGGTAAGTGACCGGCGAGAAAAACCGAGCTGGGATTGAACTTTGTGAAGGACAGTTTGTTTTCGCGCAGTGACGAGTTCTTTTAATGCAATTCCTATCTAAATACATGCTTTTGGAAGAGGTGTTTGGTAATTAAACGTGAATGTAGATATCCATGGTTGGATTTTT
>NC_061852.1:15268850-15276350 GCF_019202785.1 Penaeus chinensis | reverse complement strand
ATGCAATTACTCGGAGATGACACATCCATATAGTAAAGCAACCACGCAATTTTTGAAGCCATTCTTCCCCAACAACTTATACCGCTGACAAAACGAGGCCCTTCGCCCATTTCCCGAAGACTCATTACGCCAAACAAGCAGTCAAGTCAAGATTTTCTGTTTACCTGTTGTGAGTGTAAACAAAAGCGGTTGAGTGAAGGGACACCGAGATGGATTTTCGGCTCCTCGCTATTGTTTTGAGGGTAGTGCGAGAGCAAGGTGTGAGGGAGAGAGCCAAGGCAGAGCGTGTGAATTCGTAACGCAATGTGAACCGTTTTCCTTATTGAACTCTTGAGTGTGGTCCGGGAGTATAGACTACGGGATGGTCTAAATTCCTATAAGAGAAGAAAATAAGAGAGTGGTTGTTTAATCTTCACTTGGATTTCCGAAATATTTTTGTTCTCTTTGGTCCAGCGATATGATTGGTAAGTTTCCGTTTTATATGTTTGTGTGTTTGTGCGTGTGTGTAGGATGAAGATGATTGATATTAGATTGCTTGGGAAGAAGGTTTGTTTGTTTTATCGCCTTCGTTTGCATCTTGAGATTAATACAGAGGCAAAGAATGGGATGCAAATTGAAATGGACTGAAACCATATTGATTATAAGATGTGCGTCTGGGGTCTGTGATGATGTAAGAAGTTTAAACGGGATTTCTTGCCCAAATTCATCATGTAGTTTAAGAATTATACATGCCCCCCCCCCCCCACCGATATTTATTTTTTGCCAGGCGGGCATTTCTACGTATTTTTGCTAACCTTTGCCGGTTTAGTTGATTTCCCACAACCATATGGTATAGAGTAAAGTTGGACAATATGTAGTAGTATAAGATAGTAGTAGAGTTGGGTAATATAACCTACATGAAATGATAGAACAATACAAACCAAGAAAAAGTACTATTTTGGCAATGTGTGTATAAATGCTTCCCAAGGGTGCTATACGTAAAAGAAAAGAGAAGATCCCCCAATTTTGGCAAAGTCGCTCATCTTGTTTACATTGCGAGGGTGAATTCTAGAAGCACATATTACCACGGGGGTCCAGGGGTCGTAGGGAATATACACTACCGTGTTAGGTGAAGTTTGATGTTGGGTTAGGACGTTTTGTTTAACAACCATGGGGGTCCTGTTTTACTCCATAATTTCCCTGATATATATCATGCCCTCCCTTGCTATTGAAACTATCAAATCAAGATTTTCAATGGAGATGGTGATCTTATCTCCTAACCGATTCATTTGCACAAGGAACAATGCCTCGAATCGTTGAAAGCAGTGGATTTCATGCAGAAAAATATCAAAATTGTTTCGAAAGATATTTGTACTAATGTTCAAATTACTGTGATAGTGTCTTATATTACCATTTACTTGTTATCACTTCTTTCGATATGAAAGAAACAAGAAATTGTATTTATAAGCTGTTAAATTATTTATTATCAGACTGCAGAACCTTGTCACAGGAACGGAAAAATATATTATTCAGTCATATAGTACGGGAACTGATGTCAAATCGTGCCTCATCCATCTGGTTTATCCTTAAATAACTTCACGGTATCCGGCGGCCGTAGTCTGATCTCTTACCTGTTAAGGCTGCAAAGTAAAGTGAATTCCTCTTACCTGATCTCACAGCGTGTGTGTAATCTAAGTCGACCTCATTCCTGGCAATAAATTCCTAGTCTTTTTCCTCGACGTATATAGTACATATATCGAAAATAAGTAATCGTCATATCACCTTCATATCCACAATGAAACTTGATGTTTACACGTTGGGCATTTTTATTCAGCTCATCAATCGATCATCAATTGTTATGCATAAGATTATAGAGAGTTGATGAATCACTTGTAAACATTTTTCCTTGATTCCTTATTATCGTAGGGAAAGGGCAAACGAAAACAAAACGATATAATGAATCAATAACTTATAAACTGCAACAGCAAACCATAAGTAGTGGAATGCTCTTTAGCACGAAACTCCAAGCGGGGGAATGTCCGCTGTCACAAAATTCAACGCAGTGGAATGCAAGGTCTACAGAAGTATATTTATATAGACCTTGGTAGGGAAATACTCACCAGGTCCAAAGGAATGTGGGGGGGGGGGGGGGGCGGATCCGGTGGGTAAATGACCGACTTCCTGACTGTACACAATGTTAAGTGAAATCATCACAGTTTGGGAAAATGACTCCGCTAGATTTTGCGCTTTTCAAATGCACATATGGATATGACTATGCGTATGTTCAATGGGCAAGGATGCTAGGTCTATTCATTATAAAACGAAATTTAGTGAACTGTAATACTTGACTCTACTGACAGTGACTTACCATAAAAGCAATGTTATACGTAATGAAAGAAGCTTGGATAAGACCTGTTCATTGCCACAGTATCCGTGAACCATGTAACACATTAACTACACCATGACACTGACTAACATCATCAATAATCATTATAATCCCACAATAATTTGACATCAACAGATTACACACCGAAACTCCAACTAAGAATCATATTCCTGATCATGATCTGGACAGGAAATACGATGGGAGGGCGAATGAACGTGCAGTATGACGAGAATGAATTGTACGTGGAAAACAACCTCATTAAGTCCTCGTTCCATGATGCTGATGTGTATCCAGCAAGTGAAAGGAAGGAGGTTTGTATAATTTACTGGTCTCTATGTTGTTGTGGTGATATTTGATATTCGCCTTTCTCTCTCCTGCTTTCACCCCTCTCTCTCTTGCTTTCACCCCTCTCTCTCTTGCTTCCACCCATCTATCTCTTGATTTCACCCCTCTCTCTCCCTCTCCCCTTCACCTCTCTCTCTCCCTCTCCCCTTCACCTCTCTCTCTCCCTCTCCCCTTCACCTCTCTCTCTCCCTCTCCCCTTCACCTCTCTCTCTCCCTCTCCCTCTCCCATTCACCCCTCTCTCTCCCTCTCCCCTTCACCCCTCTCTCTCCATGTCCTTCACCCCCCCCCCCTATCTCTCTCTCTTTTCTTCATCCCTTCCCTTTGTCTGTCCTTCCCTCGCTCCATCTCAATCTCATCATTTACTTTCTTCCTCCCTTTCCCTCGACCTCTCCCCCCCCCCCCCTTTCCATTTTCCTCTCAAGCTCTTGGTCTCCCAACCCCTGTCCTTCTGTCTCCCTGTCCTCTGCCGCCCTCTCCCTCACGCCGTCTCTCTCCTCTCTTCCTCCCATACCCTCCCACTCCTTCCTTCGAGTTGACCCCCTTTCCTCCCTCCCCCCTCTTTCTCTTTGCCCCCACTCTTCCCTCCCCCTCTCTTTATCCTTACCCATTCCTCCCCCACACCTCACTTTATATCTTCTCTCTCCTATCTCCCCTCCTTTCCCCTTATCTCCCTCTCCCCCCACTTTATCTCCCTCTCCCTCTCCTCTCTCCCTCTCCTCCTCTCTCCCTCTCCTCCTCTCTCCCTCTCCTCCTCCTCTCCCTCTCCTCCTCTCCTCCTCTTCCCCTCCTCCCTCTCCTCCTCCTCTCCCTCTCCTCCTCTCCTCCTCTCCTCCCTCTCTCTCTCCTCTCCTCCCTTCCTCCTCTCTCCCTCTCCTCCTCTCCTCCCTCTCCTCCTCTCTCCTCCTCTCCTCCTCTCTCCCTCTCCTCCTCTCTCCCTCTCCTCCTCTCTCCCTCTCCTCCTCTCTCCCTCTCCTCCCTCTCCTCCCTCTCCCCTCTCCTCCTCCTCCCTCTCCTCCTCTCTCCCTCTCCTCCTCTCTCCCTCTCCTCCTCTCTCCCTCTCCTCCTCTCTCCCTCTCCTCCTCTCTCCCTCTCCTCCTCCTCTCCTCCTCTCCCTCTCCTCCTCTCTCCCTCTCCTCCTCTCTCCCTCTCCCTCCTCTCTCCCTCTCCTCCTCTCTCCCTCTCCTCCTCTCTCCCTCTCCTCCTCTCTCCCTCCTCCTCCTCTCTCCCTCTCCTCTCTCCTCTCCTCCCCCTCTCCTCCTCTCTCCCTCTCCTCCTCTCTCCCTCTCCTCCTCTCTCCCTCTCCTCCTCTCTCCCTCTCCTCCTCTCTCCTCTCCTCCTCTCCTCCCTCTCCTCCTCTCTCCCTCTCCTCCTCCTCTACCTCTCTCCCTCTCCTCCTCCTCTACCTCTCTCCCTCTCCTCCTCCTCTACCTCTCTCCCTCTCCTCCTCCTCTACCTCTCTCCCTCTCCTCCTCCTCTACCTCTCTCCCTCTCCTCCTCCTCTCTCTCTCTCCCTCTCCTCCTCCTCTCTCTCTCTCCCTCTCCTCCTCTCTCTCTCTCTCTCCCTCTCCTCCTCTCTCTCTCTCTCTCCCTCTCCTCCTCTCTCTCTCTCCCTCTCCTCCTCTCTCTCATCCTCTCCTCCTCTCTCCCTCTCCTCCTCTCTACCTCTCCTCCTTTCTTTCCCGTTTCCTATCTTACCTTTATCTCTTTTTCCTGAATTTCCCCCCGTGCCAAATGCCCTCCATTAACCTGCCTCTGCACCCTCAGGACCCGCGAGTGGTGAGCCAGGTTCGACCTTCTACCAAGTATAAGAACAACAATCTCGTTCTCAGTCTCGTGTCTACGCTCCTAGGTGAATAGCCGTTGGCTTTTTATTATTTCCTGTATATTTGATTTCGGTAGTTTTTGTGAAGATCGTGTAGTTTTTTTTTGTCGTTACCTTTGTTGCTGTTGTTTTTTTGTTGTTGTTTTGCCCCAAATTGTGGAGTAGTATGTCTCCTCGTCACGGCTTGAGGATTTTTTTTTTTTTTGTCAGACTCTGTCAAGGTTATTTTCATTACTGTTGTACTGTAGTCATAGAAGTTCATGCGGCTTGGGTTATCATTGGCACAGTTATAGTCTTAAAGTCTTTACTATCAGTGTTGCATTTATTAGCATTATTTTTGTATTTATATTAACATCGTTTATACTTAGTATCGTCATCGTTTTATTCTCATCTTGGTTTCCCTGATTCTATCAGTTATTGCCATCATTAAGGAGATATGAATATATATTAATATACATATATGTATATATAACGAAGATACTCATGTGTGTTTTGAGGCGAATAATTTATTTAAAGAAGAAACGAATATAATCTTGCAGGAGCCATTCAGTCGGAGCAGTGCCTGGAGCGCCTGTTGTGTGAGCTGGGCTGGAGCCTGAGCGAGGTGGAAGCGGCGAGGGTGGTCAGTATAGTGTAATTTAGTTCTTTATTCCCCACCCGGCTCTCTGCACAGGCGTAGGCAAGCTTCGATTCATTGAGCATGTGTAGACGTGCTTTTGTGTCTTGTTACCTTGCAGATTTTGGATATTGTAACATTGAAATGTTTGAGGCATAACTTCTCATTATAGATTTTAGGACATTGTAACATTATTAATAAACCGTTTGAGACCTTATTTCTAGTCACGTTACAGATTTTTGATAGTGTAATATTATTAAACCTTTTGAGACATAACTTTTAATTATGTTACAGATTTTTGGATAATGTAGCATTAGTTAACTCTTTGAGACATAACTCCTAGTGGAAACCAACCTCTTTTCCTCATCCTAGGTGGTACAGCTGGCGGGCGTGTACGTGCCGCCTGAACACGCCCACCTCCTCGCTGCTCTGAGAGACGCTGTGCTGAGAAGCGCCTCCTGCAGCCAGTATCGGTGTGGCAAGCTGCCCTCTCGCGATGAATTGTAAACCACGAGAATTAAATGTCTTGTAGGTCCTCTCTTATCAGATATTTTACAGTCAGACGTATTTTTGGGGGGCAGTCCTTTAAGATAATTTTCCCAGTATGAATGTCCTCGACGCCCAGTGTTTATAATGTAAATGTTGTTCGTCAGGTATTCCCTTTTCTCTGTGCATACGAAAGGGTCTGTTTTTAACATTTTACTTCTTTCACAACGATTCTGTATCCTTTTCTTATATGCACGTTTAGAAATGAAGAATATTTCTTTTTACATGTAACTCATTTTATTCTAAATATAGATTGCAAAAAAACAATATAAAGTTTGTTTTAATGCATTGTTTATCTACAATTAGAATTACTTCCTTTAGCGGTTGATGTGTTGGTATATAGCTATACATTCAAATGATAATATATATATGCGTGTGTGTGTGTGTGTGTGTGTGTGTGTACATACTGGAAACGAATAAAACATACTTCAAGTCACGCATGATAGAACCCCATGCCTTTATGCAGAGTGCGTCTATTATGATGTATCTTCACGCCAACGTTCATTTGACAAAAAGCCCCATTAAGACCACTATACCGGCTAATTGCCTCCCTTTGCACGGACTCCAAACATCCCTTTAAGTCGGAGGTGACAACAGATTAATCGTGAGCACCGGGTTCCTCTCTCGAAGCGGACGCCGGCTGTGCTTCCTGCGAGGTGGAATGGGGAGAATAATTGGTCCCTGTAACAGCTAATGGTGATTTAAAGGCCCGTGTCGACGATTAAAGGGTGACCTTACTCCGCGTCCCACAACACGTGACACGCGGTAACCCGAATTAGAAAGTTACCGGCAGGTCGAGCGTGTGAGGTCATAGGTCGTGGGTCAGGAGAGGTTAAAGTTCCTCGCGCGCGCGCCACCAAGCCGGGTCACTGAACGGCCGTCTGGTTGCCTGATGGGATTCTTTACACGTGCTTGGCTGTTTCTGAAGACTGGGGATCCTCGAAGCACCGTTGATCTTTTCACCACATTTTAGCGTCATTGATATCAAATACTACATACGAATTAAATGTATACATCTGTTTTAGGACGATGTCGATTTTACTAATATAATCTATATATATATATATGTATTAAGATATCATTTTTACTAATTTAATGTTATTGTTTTGGGAAGATGTCACTCATTAATTTAGATATCGCATATTATATATATGTTATATAACACGGCATGATAAAAAAAAAAAAAAAAAAAAAAAGTTATTTGAATATAAGTACATTTATTTCCATATTATAATCAAATGAAGAAAATCCAAGCGGACACACAACCGCATTGGTAAACCAGAATTGAGGACTGATGTTAACAGTATCTTTACACGGCGTTTATTTTCTCTCGAGTCGAATACCCTTTCCCCAATATTTCGTATGTATCGCATCTTCACGAGTCAAGTGGTTAACCTTTCCTTTGTGACTTGGGGATGACACCCACGCCCATGCTGACCCGTTATTACACGAGGGTTCTCTTTAAACCAACTCGAAGCAACCCTTGTTTTCATAAACTTGCTCATTCGAACACTAGACGCACATGATTGCATTTTCAGATGTATTTCAAGTCAAATAGGACTTTATAAACACCGCAAGAGTCGTTTTAAGTTATAGCAGATTTGTGTTGTGATATGATATATGGGACTGTCAATTTTAGGCATCAGGTTATTACTGAAGAAGGAGAAAGATAGGGAGAGTAGAAGAGAGGTTAGGAAGAGAAGGAGAAAGGAATTTCTGAAGAGTGGTTTCCCTTCTGTGCTCAACAGTAAATCATCTGTTAGTGCACTTGACTCAATATATTAAGGTGAACTATACGTTTGCAC
>NC_061852.1:15263850-15266350 GCF_019202785.1 Penaeus chinensis | reverse complement strand
ATAGCATATTTGCACCTTCCTGGTACTAAGGATTAATGCTGCCGAATTAATATTAAAGTTTCCGTGATATTATACTATTCATATTTTTCAAGCATGACCAGACTGCGGGCCCGTGTCAAAGGACTGAAAAAGACTGTCATTCACAATCAGCATTTTGGCATCGAAACATGTCAATTCATGTCACACTCATCTCGTTGATCCTTAATTGACCCCACGGTGTCCGGGCGCCCTGATCTAAATCGGTAATGAGCTTGTTTCGTTGTTTCCCTCTCCTCAGAGTAGTGATAAAAGGTAAACAGTAACAAAACAGGATATGTTTATTCACTTGCATAACCTTCAACAGAAAATTATTAGTAGGGAATATATGTTTTTGTTTTACACATTTATATTTGAATATGTATATATGTGTGTGTTTGTGTTTGTGTGTGTGTGTTAAGTATTAATATGTACAGCTACACAGAAAAATGTCCTTAGAAAGTATAGCTAAACATTCTGAAAAAACTATACTTTTTGAAAATAGTTGTCAACGCTGGGAAACTGTTGGTACCCCTGTTTTTCCCTGTGGTATATCACGAATCAAAAAGGCTATAAATTCGCAGGGAATTTATTATATCATATATCAGCTTTCTTATAAATTTTATTAATGCTGGGTTAATCGTCATGAAGACAAGTGTTAGACATTGCCAGACAATTGAGATGACAGGTGCTACTCCCACGCTCTATTATTATATTACTTAATAACTATTGACAAATTCCAATAAGATCAAAACAGAAAAAAAAACTGGTAATATATTCAATATTCATATTTTGTATATTCATCTCCTGCTGCCAAACCCCAGTTAAGGCGCCGAAGCATAGACGCCACTAACTCGGCTGCCAGGAGACGGCTTTCCTCACATCGTAGGCATTCCCATATTTGCATTATTGACGACTGCCACACGATTGCGAGTGTAGTCTTCCCGCGTGTATTTACACATGGCCACCCACACGTTTTCTACTGGGTTTAGATAGGGAGGTCTGGGTGGATGTGACACGGTTCACGAAACTAATCTTTAACAACACGGCTGATATGGATGGGGTTGTTGTCCTGAATAAGGTAAAATGGCTGTAAACACCAGAGGTCTAACTGTTGGTAGGGAAACCTCCTCAAGGATTTCCACGTATCTGTTGCTAGTAAATCAGCCAGGGCCGTCATCCGTCAATTCCGACACCTTTCGCATGCATCCATCCAAACAACCCTGCGGTGATTCGGCTACTCCTGCTCGCGATCATATTCTCTGGTTCAAGTCTTTTAAATGATAACACTGTATTAGATACACAAATATACACATATAAAAATGTTTTAGGGTTCAGTTCTATTGAAACAAAACAATTTTTCTTCAATATCTCGAATGAAGGGAAGTTGAAAATAGGCGGGGAGGGGTGGTGTCGTTACCTACCTGTTGTTTTGTTGAAGCCATACATATCTCGCAGTGTTGGTGCTTTAAGAAGAAAAAGTTTTATTGTCGGAGACGATTACTTTCTCCCACAAGACCTATGGCTTGTCTGCATACTGCAAGGCATATTCCATCCTCTTCTCCATATTTTGTGGCGTCAACTCGGGCTACTTCGCGGGTGCCGAGCATGTACACCCATTCCTCGGTGTCCAGCACGGATGATGGTCTCTAAGCAACATGACAGCCCCACGTTATCATAGATATCACGTACCTAGAAAATAGGTCTGCCTTAACCATAGATGCAATTGCCTGGTTGAAAAGTAAAAGGACAAAATTAGTTAAATACCGTCTTTCCTACCTTCATGTGGCAACCCCGAGTTCCTACACATTTGGCAACAAGGTTAGAGTTACCGCTTTGTGCTGTGAAGCTTATAATGAAAACTAATTGCTGTTTTCAGATATAATAGAGAGTAATGTGATTATGTATAGTAAGTGCTTATTAGCAAAGTAAGGACCTGACCGCATTATGCCTACCTGGTCTTCATTAGCTGTGCATTTGGGACGGTCAGCCCGAGAGTTGTTCGTGGCATATGTAAGCTGATGCCGACGTATGCGCCTAGCCACAGTTGGCATCGAAATTCCCAATCGTCGGGCGATATCTACATTTGCTAAACTATCAGTGCGAAGGGGAACAATGCTACCGCGCGTTTCTTTAGATGTCTCCATCGTGAAAAAGATCATGTCACTGTGAATCCATATGAACTCCAGAACGACTATTCGATACATTGTGAATCAGAACGAGACTAATTGAAACCAAAAAATACCAACCCTTCTGAAACATACGGTTCTGTTTGTTTAATTTTTCGACACTCCTAACGATAGTTTTCTGTATATTTGTATATCATATATATATATATGTATATATATACATATATATACATGTATATATATGTAATGTATTATTTATTATTTTATTATGTATATATATATGTATTATTTATTATTTTATCATACATATATGCGTATATATATGCATATGTATATGTATATATGTAAATACATAT
>NC_061852.1:15200341-15202841 GCF_019202785.1 Penaeus chinensis | reverse complement strand
CTATTATATTATATTATGTCATTATATTCATATTATGAGGTCCTTGCAATGAATGACGCGGCTTGTTTCCTCTTGTGTAAGAGTGTTGCTAAGGCCTATATCGTCCCTTTCGCCATTTTTCTAGCAAATGCTGTGATTATAACTATTATTATCCTTTGATATCGCTATGATTATCATAATACTTGGATGATAAGAATGAGAATAGTGTGAGTGTTGATAATGAAATAATCATAATGATAATGATGATAATGATAATGATAATGATGATAATAAAATTATAATAATAATGATAATGATAATGGAGATGATGATAATAATAATGGTAATATTAATGATCCTAATAATAATAATAATGATAACGATTGTACTAATACTAATACTGATACTAAGATTAGTACTACTAATATTAATATTAATAATGATAATAATAATAACAAAAATAATAACAATATGAAGAAGAAGAAGAAGAAGAGTATGAATGATAATGATAATAACAGTAATAATAATAATAATAATAATAATAATAATAATAATAATAATAATAATAATAATAATAATAATAATAATAATGATAATGATTATAATAATAACAATGATGTTGATAACGACAACAGCAACAAAAGCAACAATAATAACACTAATGATAATAATGACAATGATTATTATTATCATCATTATTATGATGATGATAACAATAATAATGATAATGATAATGATAATGATAATAATAATAACGATAATAGCAATATTATCAATATCTTTATAATTACCACAGTTCTTCCTGCAGATTTATATCTAAAGGTCACCATAACCATTACCTCAATTAGCACTAGTTGTGGCCACGTAATGTCCTCTTCGCTCCAGACCAGCGTCAGCCGCCGCCCCAGCGCCGCGCAACCGCAGTGGCGTGCGAAGGCGACGTCGGCGGCCATGACTCACCCCTCCTTCGTGTTCTCCTCCTTTCCGAAAGCCGTCTCGTGTTCCCGGGAGCGCGGTCTGCGTGCGTCTCTCTTCCTCCCGCACACGCACATACGCCCGCCGCCCTCACTCCGGATTTGCCCGGCGGAGGGAGCAACGCCCCCCTGGCCCGCTTCCCACCTGCCCGCGTAACCTTGGGAGAGTTCACCTCGGCGGCCAGGGGTCATGACCACCAGCGGATCCTTCGGGAACATCTTGACCACGTTAAGTCACCGAGGAGGAGAGGCGGCTGGCGGGCCTGACGAGATCGCCCCAGAGGGAGTGTTATTACCTACCTAAGCAACGAGGCTGTGGGATAACACACGCCAGCTTCCCTTCCGCAGGGCTCGTGTATTTTACCTTCCCTTGGTTTTCTTTGTCTATATGATATCATCTGTAATGATGCATGTTTATTTTGTTCGTATGCACAGTTTATCGTATATACATTTATTTTCGATAGGATATGCAGTTTGTTCTCCGCAGTATATACATTTTGTTCCCAGAAGCTTAAACAGTATATTCAATACAATATATACAGTCTGTTCTCTAAAACATATGCAATATGTTCTCTACAGTTTATACATTTCGTTTTTTACAGTATATACATCCTGTTCTCCAAAGCATATACAGTATGTTCTCTACAGTACATTACATTCTTGTAATGAATAATGCATTTCCTGCGGTCTTTCCCTGTTGTGATTGTACGCATCTCAGGGGAATATTTGATAAGAACATGGCCATTGTATTCATGCCTTTTGCTGCGGTTCATCAACCCTAGTGTCTCTTCTCTTCTAAAAGCTTTACACGTCATCAAGCGTCTCAAGTCACACTTCCAGAGGGGAAAAAAGGACGACAAAGACCAGGAAAAGTTACTGTTATTTGTCTGTTAAGACATAAGTGAAGGTTTATTTCTTATTCACACTTTGTTCATTCGGGGTAAGACCGGTTGGTGTGACGTAATACTGCCAGTTTCCTTTTCTTTTCCTTGTATGAACTTACGGTCTACATTTGCTTTCATGTTTGCTTGATGTTCACCTTTGAAATAAACTCTTGTTTGTCATCATAATCTTGGCAAACTTTTGTATCATCAGGCGTTGATGTTGTCGTTATAACTATCATATTTTTCAACCGTTGACATAGAATGTTTTGTGAATTATCCTTTTTTTGACCAAACTTTCACCTAATCAGACATGGCGTCATATAGCTCCATAAGCCTTACGAAGATAAGATATAAGAATCAGACACTGCACGCTTCGCACGCTGAGGGTTAGCCTTGTCTTGTCACCATCGACGAGGGTACAGTGCTGCAGGCCGTTCAGCATGTGCTCGCAATTAAAAGCCTAAACCGAGGAAATGTTGAATTCCCAATTCTTACCACAAGATGAGGCTCTTTATGGCGTTGTTGTTCTCTTGTTATGTGCATGTCCATAATGTTTGTTGTAAAAAGAAATATGTGTTTTTATCGCTTTGTGAAACCCGTGTTAGATATGATAACCGTTGTTATATTATTTGAATAGGTAGTGCTGATATAATCATATTCTTC
>NC_061852.1:15160341-15162841 GCF_019202785.1 Penaeus chinensis | reverse complement strand
ATGATTAGGCTTGATTACGTGGAGATAGAGTAACGTGATGGATGTGTGGGCGATGTTCGGGGCTGAAATTAACTTCGCACGTGACAATTATTTTCATTTTCATTAAATATAATTTGCGGATATTTCATAACCTATGCAACTCTCGATCGTTCTGTTATAACCCCCCCCCTACCCTCCCCTCCTTCCCCTCTCCCGAAGTTCCTCTGTTATTAAAAAAGAGAAAAAGAATCCTGAACATTCTAGGTTTGTTTTCTCTTGTTAAGTTTATTTATCTATTTGATTGTTTTTTTTTTTTTTTTTTGGGAAGGGACCGATGCCAACAAGATAACTTTGTTTGATAAAGATGTACAATTCTTTGGGTCTTTTCAATATTCTATATTTTATTTCCTAAAAGAGTAGCAAAAAATATTATCTTTTTACCCCCCTAAAACAGCGCAGTTTTCTCTTAACCTAAAGGAACGACACAAGAACCATATCCAACCCTTTATTACGCAAAATACCCTCAGCACTGCACCTTTATTTTACCTTCTTGTACCCTGAGAGACACCATGAAAAAAAAACAAGTTCCCTTTTTTGCTGAAAAATATCCGGAGCACAGCATAGCAAGAAGCATCCGGTAATATTCAAGGACTCCCTTTGGATATTTTAGCAGGCGGGAGCAGCGGGCAGCCGGAGGGTCACAGGGGGCGGCCGGAGTAGCGCCGGTGACGGACTGCGCAGGCGCTCCTGTGTGGTCCCCGCCGTGCTTTCCGGATTTGAATATTGTGGAAGAAAAACATTTGCGACTGTTGCGAATTGAGCGTAAAGGGTGTAGTGCGAGGATCTGATTTTCTCTCCTCTTCTTCTTCTTCGTTTCTGTTCTTCGGGTATTCATTTTGAAAAGGTGGTGATTGGTTTTCAAAAACATTAAGATAAGTAGTTGTGTTCATGTACGAAACAGCTACTACTATGGCGTTTCACCTCGGCATCGAAACGAACTGGAAAGGGACGATGGACGGCTGGAAAGCAGCGCGGCGAGAGAGGGCGTGCGAGCGGCAGGTGGGCGTGTCCTGTCCATCATATCCTGGGACCAGATCTGCCCTGATGATCCCAGACTAATTTCTGCATCTTGTCCGCCATTGTTCCACTGGTCACGCCGCTGTCTGCCCAGCATGGGGCCTTGTGCGACGACGCTGGGGGAAATATATGCACGCTACGGGGAAAAATAAAGCATACTAGAACATGTCTTTGTTAAATAACATTCTTTCCCTACCTCAAAGAAAAACAGATGGGTGACGTACAATAAGAAGAAACTTTTTACATCCACGATTGTCAAAAGTTCTGGGCCTGAAGATATTCCCTTTGCTACACTCCCTTCCATTATCTGTAAAAAAAACAGCCTCAACCATAAACTACCTGTTCCTACTAATTACCATAAGTAAACCTGGTCGCGAGAAGCAGTAAATCCTACACCAGTCCTGCTCGCGTCGCACACTGGGTGGTTTCCCGGGATTGGAAGCCTCAGAATCCTCCTCATTTTCTTTATTGCTGTCCTTTTAAGTTTACAGAAATATAAGCAATCTCCAAAGAACTGGTTCCCTCGCCGAGACCCACCGCTACCGTATGTGAAGGAAGCCAGAACGAGACCGCAGTGTAAGCGAAGACTTACGCAGTTTAAAAACGAGGTCTTGCTTAGTTTAAAAGCGAGGTCTTTCGTAGTTTGAAAGCGCGGATTTTGTGTAGTTTCAAAGCGAGGTTTTGTGTAGATAAGAGCGGGATCACATGTAGTTTACAAACGAGTTCTTGCGTAGTTTAAAAATGAGTACTTTGTAGGTTAAAAACGAGGACATGCGTACCCTAAAAACGAGGTCTTACGTAGCTTGTAGGTGGTCTGAGCCGGCACGATGCAAGTGACCTGTGCTAGCGACCCGTGATGCAATTGATTATCCCCAAAGGCAGATTGCAAGAGCGTGTGAATCATGAAGCGACATGGAGGTACCGACGTCCATAGAGCCACACTTATATTCTTTCCTTTCCTTTTCTACGCGACGCAAAATCCTGACGCCTCTCACGCAATGCTTCTCCCTCACTACCCTTGACTTAAAGCTTTCTTAAATGGAGAATTTAAATACCTCCAGTCCTACCACGAATGCTAAATAGTGTCTGTATAATGTGCTATGGCATCGTGCGAATGATTTATGACAGTAGAATCAAAACTGATGATCGCTCCACATGTTTTTGCCAAAGGTTCCTCGGCCTTTCGGATCCCTTTCAAGTTGCCATTGCTAATCGAGAAAATATCTCGAGGTATACCCGCCTTTGATTAATTTAATTGTCAAAAACTATATAAAAGTGGAATATTTCATTAAAAAAATAATAATTTCAGAGTTAGAAATAGTCAGTGGTATTTTTTCGTGGACTAATGATATTCAAAATCATTAGAAGCATAATGTTAGTAAGAAGAATACTAATATTGAATGATAATAGCAATAATGGTAATCGATAGTAAGGACGAGAACTG
>NC_061852.1:15125341-15145341 GCF_019202785.1 Penaeus chinensis | reverse complement strand
ATTTCAGTCTGCATTTCGGCGCAAAGTCTTCCACATTTCAGTCTACATTTCGGCGCAAAGTCTTCCACATTTCAGTCTACATTTCGGCGCAAAGTCTTCCACATTTCAGTCTACATTTCGGCGCAAAGTCTTCCACATTTCAGTCTACATTTCGGCGCAAAGTCTTCCACATTTCAGTCTGCATTTCGGCGCAAGTCTTCCACATTTCAGTCTGCATTTCGGCGCAAGTCTTCCACATTTCAGTCTACATTTCGGCGCAAAGTCTTCCACATTTCAGTCTGCATTTCGGCGCAAGGTCTTCCACATTTCAGTCTGCATTTCGGCGCAAAGTCTTCCACATTTCAGTCTGCATTTCGGCGCAAGGTCTTCCACATTTCAGTCTGCATTTCGGCGCAAAGTCTTCCACATTTCAGTCTACATTTCGGCGCAAAGTCTTCCACATTTCAGTCTGCATTTCGGCGCAAGGTCTTCCACATTTCAGTCTACATTTCGGCGCAAAGTCTTCCACATTTCAGTCTACATTTCGGCGCAAAGTCTTCCACATTTCAGTCTGCATTTCGGCGCAAAGTCTTCCACATTTCGGTCTGCATTTCGGCGCAAAGTCTTCCACATTTCGGTCTGCATTTCGGCGCAAGGTCTTCCACATTTCAGTCTACATTTCGGCGCAAAGTCTTCCACATTTCGGTCTGCATTTCGGCGCAAAGTCTTCCACATTTCAGTCTACATTTCGGCGCAAAGTCTTCCACATTTCAGTCTACATTTCGGCGCAAAGTCTTCCACATTTCAGTCTACATTTCGGCGCAAAGTCTTCCACATTTCAGTCTACATTTCGGCGCAAAGTCTTCCACATTTCAGTCTACATTTCGGCGCAAAGTCTTCCACATTTCAGTCTACATTTCGGCGCAAAGTCTTCCACATTTCGGTCTGCATTTCGGCGCAAGGTCTTCCACATTTCGGTCTGCATTTCGGCGCAAGTCTTCCACATTTCAGTCTACATTTCGGCGCAAAGTCTTCCACATTTCAGTCTACATTTCGGCGCAAAGTCTTCCACATTTCGGTCTGCATTTCGGCGCAAGGTCTTCCACATTTCGGTCTGCATTTCGGCGCAAAGTCTTCCACATTTCAGTCTACATTTCGGCGCAAAGTCTTCCACATTTCGGTCTGCATTTCGGCGCAAGGTCTTCCACATTTCAGTCTACATTTCGGCGCAAAGTCTTCCACATTTCAGTCTACATTTCGGCGCAAAGTCTTCCACATTTCAGTCTACATTTCGGCGCAAAGTCTTCCACATTTCAGTCTACATTTCGGCGCAAAGTCTTCCACATTTCGGTCTGCATTTCGGCGCAAGGTCTTCCACATTTCAGTCTACATTTCGGCGCAAAGTCTTCCACATTTCAGTCTGCATTTCGGCGCAAGGTCTTCCACATTTCAGTCTACATTTCGGCGCAAAGTCTTCCACATTTCAGTCTACATTTCGGCGCAAAGTCTTCCACATTTCGGTCTGCATTTCGGCGCAAGGTCTTCCACATTTCGGTCTGCATTTCGGCGCAAGGTCTTCCACATTTCAGTCTACATTTCGGCGCAAAGTCTTCCACATTTCAGTCTGCATTTCGGCGCAAAGTCTTCCACATTTCGGTCTGCATTTCGGCGCAAGGTCTTCCACATTTCAGTCTGCATTTCGGCGCAAAGTCTTCCACATTTCGGTCTGCATTTCGGCGCAAAGTCTTCCACATTTCAGTCTACATTTCGGCGCAAAGTCTTCCACATTTCGGTCTGCATTTCGGCGCAAAGTCTTCCACATTTCAGTCTGCATTTCGGCGCAAAGTCTTCCACATTTCAGTCTGCATTTCGGCGCAAGTCTTCCACATTTCAGTCTGCATTTCGGCGCAAAGTCTTCCACATTTCGGTCTGCATTTCGGCGCAAAGTCTTCCACATTTCAGTCTACATTTCGGCGCAAAGTCTTCCACATTTCAGTCTACATTTCGGCGCAAAGTCTTCCACATTTCAGTCTGCATTTCGGCGCAAAGTCTTCCACATTTCAGTCTACATTTCGGCGCAAAGTCTTCCACATTTCAGTCTACATTTCGGCGCAAAGTCTTCCACATTTCAGTCTACATTTCGGCGCAAAGTCTTCCACATTTCAGTCTGCATTTCGGCGCAAGTCTTCCACATTTCAGTCTACATTTCGGCGCAAAGTCTTCCACATTTCAGTCTGCATTTCGGCGCAAGGTCTTCCACATTTCAGTCTGCATTTCGGCGCAAAGTCTTCCACATTTCAGTCTGCATTTCGGCGCAAAGTCTTCCACATTTCAGTCTGCATTTCGGCGCAAAGTCTTCCACATTTCAGTCTGCATTTCGGCGCAAGTCTTCCACATTTCGGTCTGCATTTCGGCGCAAAGTCTTCCACATTTCAGTCTGCATTTCGGCGCAAAGTCTTCCACATTTCAGTCTGCATTTCGGCGCAAGTCTTCCACATTTCAGTCTACATTTCGGCGCAAAGTCTTCCACATTTCAGTCTGCATTTCGGCGCAAAGTCTTCCACATTTCAGTCTACATTTCGGCGCAAAGTCTTCCACATTTCAGTCTACATTTCGGCGCAAAGTCTTCCACATTTCAGTCTACATTTCGGCGCAAAGTCTTCCACATTTCAGTCTACATTTCGGCGCAAAGTCTTCCACATTTCAGTCTACATTTCGGCGCAAAGTCTTCCACATTTCAGTCTACATTTCGGCGCAAAGTCTTCCACATTTCAGTCTGCATTTCGGCGCAAAGTCTTCCACATTTCAGTCTACATTTCGGCGCAAAGTCTTCCACATTTCAGTCTACATTTCGGCGCAAAGTCTTCCACATTTCAGTCTACATTTCGGCGCAAAGTCTTCCACATTTCAGTCTGCATTTCGGCGCAAAGTCTTCCACATTTCAGTCTGCATTTCGGCGCAAGTCTTCCACATTTCAGTCTACATTTCGGCGCAAAGTCTTCCACATTTCAGTCTGCATTTCGGCGCAAGTCTTCCACATTTCAGTCTACATTTCGGCGCAAAGTCTTCCACATTTCAGTCTGCATTTCGGCGCAAGGTCTTCCACATTTCAGTCTACATTTCGGCGCAAAGTCTTCCACATTTCAGTCTACATTTCGGCGCAAAGTCTTCCACATTTCGGTCTGCATTTCGGCGCAAAGTCTTCCACATTTCGGTCTGCATTTCGGCGCAAAGTCTTCCACATTTCGGTCTGCATTTCGGCGCAAGGTCTTCCACATTTCGGTCTGCATTTCGGCGCAAAGTCTTCCACATTTCGGTCTGCATTTCGGCGCAAGTCTTCCACATTTCAGTCTACATTTCGGCGCAAAGTCTTCCACATTTCAGTCTGCATTTCGGCGCAAAGTCTTCCACATTTCAGTCTGCATTTCGGCGCAAGGTCTTCCACATTTCAGTCTACATTTCGGCGCAAAGTCTTCCACATTTCAGTCTGCATTTCGGCGCAAAGTCTTCCACATTTCAGTCTGCATTTCGGCGCAAGGTCTTCCACATTTCAGTCTGCATTTCGGCGCAAGGTCTTCCACATTTCGGTCTGCATTTCGGCGCAAAGTCTTCCACATTTCAGTCTGCATTTCGGCGCAAGTCTTCCACATTTCAGTCTACATTTCGGCGCAAAGTCTTCCACATTTCGGTCTGCATTTCGGCGCAAAGTCTTCCACATTTCAGTCTACATTTCGGCGCAAAGTCTTCCACATTTCAGTCTGCATTTCGGCGCAAAGTCTTCCACATTTCAGTCTACATTTCGGCGCAAAGTCTTCCACATTTCAGTCTGCATTTCGGCGCAAAGTCTTCCACATTTCAGTCTACATTTCGGCGCAAAGTCTTCCACATTTCAGTCTGCATTTCGGCGCAAGGTCTTCCACATTTCAGTCTACATTTCGGCGCAAAGTCTTCCACATTTCAGTCTACATTTCGGCGCAAAGTCTTCCACATTTCAGTCTGCATTTCGGCGCAAGTCTTCCACATTTCAGTCTGCATTTCGGCGCAAGGTCTTCCACATTTCAGTCTACATTTCGGCGCAAAGTCTTCCACATTTCAGTCTGCATTTCGGCGCAAGGTCTTCCACATTTCAGTCTGCATTTCGGCGCAAAGTCTTCCACATTTCAGTCTACATTTCGGCGCAAAGTCTTCCACATTTCAGTCTGCATTTCGGCGCAAAGTCTTCCACATTTCAGTCTGCATTTCGGCGCAAGGTCTTCCACATTTCAGTCTACATTTCGGCGCAAAGTCTTCCACATTTCGGTCTGCATTTCGGCGCAAGGTCTTCCACATTTCAGTCTACATTTCGGCGCAAAGTCTTCCACATTTCAGTCTACATTTCGGCGCAAAGTCTTCCACATTTCAGTCTGCATTTCGGCGCAAAGTCTTCCACATTTCGGTCTGCATTTCGGCGCAAGGTCTTCCACATTTCAGTCTGCATTTCGGCGCAAAGTCTTCCACATTTCAGTCTACATTTCGGCGCAAAGTCTTCCACATTTCAGTCTGCATTTCGGCGCAAAGTCTTCCACATTTCGGTCTGCATTTCGGCGCAAAGTCTTCCACATTTCAGTCTGCATTTCGGCGCAAAGTCTTCCACATTTCAGTCTGCATTTCGGCGCAAGTCTTCCACATTTCGGTCTGCATTTCGGCGCAAGGTCTTCCACATTTCAGTCTACATTTCGGCGCAAAGTCTTCCACATTTCAGTCTGCATTTCGGCGCAAGTCTTCCACATTTCAGTCTGCATTTCGGCGCAAGGTCTTCCACATTTCAGTCTGCATTTCGGCGCAAAGTCTTCCACATTTCAGTCTACATTTCGGCGCAAAGTCTTCCACATTTCGGTCTGCATTTCGGCGCAAAGTCTTCCACATTTCAGTCTACATTTCGGCGCAAAGTCTTCCACATTTCAGTCTACATTTCGGCGCAAAGTCTTCCACATTTCAGTCTGCATTTCGGCGCAAGGTCTTCCACATTTCAGTCTGCATTTCGGCGCAAGGTCTTCCACATTTCAGTCTACATTTCGGCGCAAAGTCTTCCACATTTCAGTCTGCATTTCGGCGCAAGGTCTTCCACATTTCAGTCTGCATTTCGGCGCAAGGTCTTCCACATTTCGGTCTGCATTTCGGCGCAAGGTCTTCCACATTTCAGTCTACATTTCGGCGCAAAGTCTTCCACATTTCAGTCTGCATTTCGGCGCAAAGTCTTCCACATTTCAGTCTACATTTCGGCGCAAAGTCTTCCACATTTCGGTCTGCATTTCGGCGCAAAGTCTTCCACATTTCAGTCTACATTTCGGCGCAAAGTCTTCCACATTTCGGTCTGCATTTCGGCGCAAGTCTTCCACATTTCGGTCTGCATTTCGGCGCAAGGTCTTCCACATTTCAGTCTGCATTTCGGCGCAAAGTCTTCCACATTTCGGTCTGCATTTCGGCGCAAGGTCTTCCACATTTCGGTCTGCATTTCGGCGCAAGGTCTTCCACATTTCGGCGCAAAGTCTTCCACATTTCGGTCTGCATTTCGGCGCAAGGTCTTCCACATTTCGGTCTGCATTTCGGCGCAAAGTCTTCCACATTTCAGTCTGCATTTCGGCGCAAAGTCTTCCACATTTCGGTCTGCATTTCGGCGCAAGGTCTTCCACATTTCGGTCTGCATTTCGGCGCAAGTCTTCCACATTTCGGTCTGCATTTCGGCGCAAGGTCTTCCACATTTCGGTCTGCATTTCGGCGCAAAGTCTTCCACATTTCAGTCTGCATTTCGGCGCAAAGTCTTCCACATTTCGGCGCAAAGTCTTCCACATTTCAGTCTACATTTCGGCGCAAAGTCTTCCACATTTCAGTCTACATTTCGGCGCAAAGTCTTCCACATTTCAGTCTACATTTCGGCGCAAAGTCTTCCACATTTCAGTCTACATTTCGGCGCAAAGTCTTCCACATTTCAGTCTACATTTCGGCGCAAAGTCTTCCACATTTCAGTCTGCATTTCGGCGCAAAGTCTTCCACATTTCAGTCTGCATTTCGGCGCAAAGTCTTCCACATTTCAGTCTACATTTCGGCGCAAAGTCTTCCACATTTCGGTCTGCATTTCGGCGCAAAGTCTTCCACATTTCAGTCTACATTTCGGCGCAAAGTCTTCCACATTTCAGTCTACATTTCGGCGCAAAGTCTTCCACATTTCAGTCTACATTTCGGCGCAAAGTCTTCCACATTTCAGTCTACATTTCGGCGCAAAGTCTTCCACATTTCAGTCTGCATTTCGGCGCAAAGTCTTCCACATTTCGGTCTGCATTTCGGCGCAAGGTCTTCCACATTTCAGTCTGCATTTCGGCGCAAGTCTTCCACATTTCAGTCTACATTTCGGCGCAAAGTCTTCCACATTTCAGTCTACATTTCGGCGCAAGGTCTTCCACATTTCAGTCTGCATTTCGGCGCAAAGTCTTCCACATTTCAGTCTGCATTTCGGCGCAAAGTCTTCCACATTTCAGTCTACATCTCGGCGCAAAGTCTTCCACATTTCGGTCTGCATTTCGGCGCAAAGTCTTCCACATTTCAGTCTACATTTCGGCGCAAAGTCTTCCACATTTCGGTCTGCATTTCGGCGCAAGGTCTTCCACATTTCGGTCTGCATTTCGGCGCAAGTCTTCCACATTTCAGTCTACATTTCGGCGCAAAGTCTTCCACATTTCAGTCTACATTTCGGCGCAAAGTCTTCCACATTTCAGTCTGCATTTCGGCGCAAAGTCTTCCACATTTCGGTCTGCATTTCGGCGCAAGGTCTTCCACATTTCAGTCTGCATTTCGGCGCAAAGTCTTCCACATTTCAGTCTACATTTCGGCGCAAAGTCTTCCACATTTCAGTCTACATTTCGGCGCAAAGTCTTCCACATTTCGGTCTGCATTTCGGCGCAAGGTCTTCCACATTTCAGTCTGCATTTCGGCGCAAGGTCTTCCACATTTCGGTCTGCATTTCGGCGCAAGGTCTTCCACATTTCAGTCTGCATTTCGGCGCAAGGTCTTCCACATTTCGGTCTGCATTTCGGCGCAAGGTCTTCCACATTTCGGTCTGCATTTCGGCGCAAAGTCTTCCACATTTCAGTCTGCATTTCGGCGCAAAGTCTTCCACATTTCAGTCTGCATTTCGGCGCAAGGTCTTCCACATTTCAGTCTGCATTTCGGCGCAAGGTCTTCCACATTTCAGTCTACATTTCGGCGCAAAGTCTTCCACATTTCGGCGCAAAGTCTTCCACATTTCGGTCTGCATTTCGGCGCAAAGTCTTCCACATTTCAGTCTACATTTCGGCGCAAAGTCTTCCACATTTCAGTCTGCATTTCGGCGCAAAGTCTTCCACATTTCAGTCTGCATTTCGGCGCAAGGTCTTCCACATTTCGGTCTGCATTTCGGCGCAAAGTCTTCCACATTTCAGTCTGCATTTCGGCGCAAGGTCTTCCACATTTCAGTCTGCATTTCGGCGCAAGTCTTCCACATTTCAGTCTGCATTTCGGCGCAAGGTCTTCCACATTTCAGTCTGCATTTCGGCGCAAAGTCTTCCACATTTCAGTCTGCATTTCGGCGCAAAGTCTTCCACATTTCAGTCTACATTTCGGCGCAAAGTCTTCCACATTTCGGTCTGCATTTCGGCGCAAAGTCTTCCACATTTCAGTCTGCATTTCGGCGCAAAGTCTTCCACATTTCAGTCTGCATTTCGGCGCAAAGTCTTCCACATTTCAGTCTGCATTTCGGCGCAAAGTCTTCCACATTTCGGTCTGCATTTCGGCGCAAGGTCTTCCACATTTCAGTCTGCATTTCGGCGCAAGGTCTTCCACATTTCGGTCTGCATTTCGGCGCAAAGTCTTCCACATTTCAGTCTGCATTTCGGCGCAAAGTCTTCCACATTTCGGTCTGCATTTCGGCGCAAAGTCTTCCACATTTCAGTCTACATTTCGGCGCAAAGTCTTCCACATTTCAGTCTGCATTTCGGCGCAAGGTCTTCCACATTTCGGTCTGCATTTCGGCGCAAGGTCTTCCACATTTCAGTCTACATTTCGGCGCAAAGTCTTCCACATTTCAGTCTGCATTTCGGCGCAAGGTCTTCCACATTTCAGTCTGCATTTCGGCGCAAGGTCTTCCACATTTCAGTCTGCATTTCGGCGCAAAGTCTTCCACATTTCAGTCTACATTTCGGCGCAAAGTCTTCCACATTTCAGTCTGCATTTCGGCGCAAAGTCTTCCACATTTCGATCTGCATTTCGGCGCAAAGTCTTCCACATTTCGGTCTGCATATCGGCGCAAAGTCTTCCACATTTCAGTCTGCATTTCGGCGCAAAGTCTTCCACATTTCAGTCTGCATTTCGGCGCAAAGTCTTCCACATTTCAGTCTACATTTCGGCGCAAAGTCTTCCACATTTCAGTCTACATTTCGGCGCAAAGTCTTCCACATTTCAGTCTACATTTCGGCGCAAAGTCTTCCACATTTCGGTCTGCATTTCGGCGCAAGTCTTCCACATTTCAGTCTACATTTCGGCGCAAAGTCTTCCACATTTCAGTCTGCATTTCGGCGCAAAGTCTTCCACATTTCGGTCTGCATTTCGGCGCAAGTCTTCCACATTTCAGTCTGCATTTCGGCGCAAAGTCTTCCACATTTCAGTCTACATTTCGGCGCAAAGTCTTCCACATTTCGGTCTGCATTTCGGCGCAAAGTCTTCCACATTTCAGTCTGCATTTCGGCGCAAAGTCTTCCACATTTCAGTCTACATTTCGGCGCAAAGTCTTCCACATTTCAGTCTACATTTCGGCGCAAAGTCTTCCACATTTCAGTCTGCATTTCGGCGCAAGTCTTCCACATTTCAGTCTACATTTCGGCGCAAAGTCTTCCACATTTCAGTCTGCATTTCGGCGCAAGTCTTCCACATTTCGGTCTGCATTTCGGCGCAAGGTCTTCCACATTTCAGTCTGCATTTCGGCGCAAGGTCTTCCACATTTCGGTCTGCATTTCGGCGCAAAGTCTTCCACATTTCAGTCTGCATTTCGGCGCAAGGTCTTCCACATTTCAGTCTGCATTTCGGCGCAAGTCTTCCACATTTCGGTCTGCATTTCGGCGCAAGTCTTCCACATTTCAGTCTACATTTCGGCGCAAGGTCTTCCACATTTCGGTCTGCATTTCGGCGCAAAGTCTTCCACATTTCAGTCTACATTTCGGCGCAAAGTCTTCCACATTTCAGTCTGCATTTCGGCGCAAGTCTTCCACATTTCAGTCTACATTTCGGCGCAAAGTCTTCCACATTTCAGTCTACATTTCGGCGCAAAGTCTTCCACATTTCAGTCTGCATTTCGGCGCAAGGTCTTCCACATTTCAGTCTACATTTCGGCGCAAAGTCTTCCACATTTCAGTCTGCATTTCGGCGCAAAGTCTTCCACATTTCAGTCTACATTTCGGCGCAAAGTCTTCCACATTTCAGTCTACATTTCGGCGCAAAGTCTTCCACATTTCGGTCTGCATTTCGGCGCAAAGTCTTCCACATTTCAGTCTGCATTTCGGCGCAAGTCTTCCACATTTCAGTCTACATTTCGGCGCAAAGTCTTCCACATTTCAGTCTGCATTTCGGCGCAAGGTCTTCCACATTTCAGTCTGCATTTCGGCGCAAAGTCTTCCACATTTCAGTCTGCATTTCGGCGCAAGGTCTTCCACATTTCAGTCTGCATTTCGGCGCAAGGTCTTCCACATTTCAGTCTGCATTTCGGCGCAAGTCTTCCACATTTCGGTCTGCATTTCGGCGCAAAGTCTTCCACATTTCAGTCTGCATTTCGGCGCAAAGTCTTCCACATTTCAGTCTACATTTCGGCGCAAAGTCTTCCACATTTCAGTCTACATTTCGGCGCAAAGTCTTCCACATTTCAGTCTACATTTCGGCGCAAAGTCTTCCACATTTCAGTCTGCATTTCGGCGCAAAGTCTTCCACATTTCAGTCTACATTTCGGCGCAAGGTCTTCCACATTTCAGTCTACATTTCGGCGCAAAGTCTTCCACATTTCAGTCTACATTTCGGCGCAAAGTCTTCCACATTTCAGTCTGCATTTCGGCGCAAAGTCTTCCACATTTCAGTCTGCATTTCGGCGCAAAGTCTTCCACATTTCAGTCTACATTTCGGCGCAAAGTCTTCCACATTTCGGTCTGCATTTCGGCGCAAGGTCTTCCACATTTCAGTCTGCATTTCGGCGCAAGGTCTTCCACATTTCGGTCTGCATTTCGGCGCAAGGTCTTCCACATTTCGGTCTGCATTTCGGCGCAAAGTCTTCCACATTTCGGTCTGCATTTCGGCGCAAAGTCTTCCACATTTCAGTCTGCATTTCGGCGCAAGTCTTCCACATTTCAGTCTGCATTTCGGCGCAAAGTCTTCCACATTTCAGTCTACATTTCGGCGCAAAGTCTTCCACATTTCAGTCTACATTTCGGCGCAAAGTCTTCCACATTTCAGTCTGCATTTCGGCGCAAGGTCTTCCACATTTCAGTCTGCATTTCGGCGCAAAGTCTTCCACATTTCGGTCTGCATTTCGGCGCAAGGTCTTCCACATTTCGGTCTGCATTTCGGCGCAAGGTCTTCCACATTTCGGTCTGCATTTCGGCGCAAAGTCTTCCACATTTCAGTCTGCATTTCGGCGCAAAGTCTTCCACATTTCGGTCTGCATTTCGGCGCAAAGTCTTCCACATTTCAGTCTACATTTCGGCGCAAAGTCTTCCACATTTCAGTCTGCATTTCGGCGCAAAGTCTTCCACATTTCAGTCTGCATTTCGGCGCAAAGTCTTCCACATTTCAGTCTGCATTTCGGCGCAAAGTCTTCCACATTTCGGTCTGCATTTCGGCGCAAGGTCTTCCACATTTCGGTCTGCATTTCGGCGCAAAGTCTTCCACATTTCAGTCTGCATTTCGGCGCAAGGTCTTCCACATTTCAGTCTACATTTCGGCGCAAAGTCTTCCACATTTCGGTCTGCATTTCGGCGCAAGTCTTCCACATTTCAGTCTACATTTCGGCGCAAAGTCTTCCACATTTCGGTCTGCATTTCGGCGCAAGGTCTTCCACATTTCGGTCTGCATTTCGGCGCAAGGTCTTCCACATTTCAGTCTACATTTCGGCGCAAAGTCTTCCACATTTCGGTCTGCATTTCGGCGCAAAGTCTTCCACATTTCGGTCTGCATTTCGGCGCAAAGTCTTCCACATTTCGGTCTGCATTTCGGCGCAAGGTCTTCCACATTTCAGTCTGCATTTCGGCGCAAGTCTTCCACATTTCAGTCTACATTTCGGCGCAAAGTCTTCCACATTTCAGTCTACATTTCGGCGCAAAGTCTTCCACATTTCAGTCTGCATTTCGGCGCAAGGTCTTCCACATTTCAGTCTACATTTCGGCGCAAAGTCTTCCACATTTCAGTCTACATTTCGGCGCAAAGTCTTCCACATTTCAGTCTGCATTTCGGCGCAAAGTCTTCCACATTTCAGTCTACATTTCGGCGCAAAGTCTTCCACATTTCGGTCTGCATTTCGGCGCAAAGTCTTCCACATTTCAGTCTGCATTTCGGCGCAAGGTCTTCCACATTTCGGTCTGCATTTCGGCGCAAGGTCTTCCACATTTCAGTCTGCATTTCGGCGCAAGGTCTTCCACATTTCAGTCTGCATTTCGGCGCAAGTCTTCCACATTTCAGTCTACATTTCGGCGCAAAGTCTTCCACATTTCGGTCTGCATTTCGGCGCAAGTCTTCCACATTTCGGTCTGCATTTCGGCGCAAAGTCTTCCACATTTCAGTCTGCATTTCGGCGCAAGTCTTCCACATTTCAGTCTACATTTCGGCGCAAAGTCTTCCACATTTCGGTCTGCATTTCGGCGCAAGGTCTTCCACATTTCGGTCTGCATTTCGGCGCAAGGTCTTCCACATTTCGGTCTGCATTTCGGCGCAAAGTCTTCCACATTTCAGTCTGCATTTCGGCGCAAAGTCTTCCACATTTCGGCGCAAAGTCTTCCACATTTCAGTCTACATTTCGGCGCAAAGTCTTCCACATTTCAGTCTGCATTTCGGCGCAAGTCTTCCACATTTCAGTCTACATTTCGGCGCAAAGTCTTCCACATTTCGGCGCAAAGTCTTCCACATTTCAGTCTACATTTCGGCGCAAAGTCTTCCACATTTCGGCGCAAGGTCTTCCACATTTCAGTCTGCATTTCGGCGCAAGGTCTTCCACATTTCAGTCTGCATTTCGGCGCAAGGTCTTCCACATTTCAGTCTACATTTCGGCGCAAAGTCTTCCACATTTCAGTCTACATTTCGGCGCAAAGTCTTCCACATTTCAGTCTACATTTCGGCGCAAAGTCTTCCACATTTCAGTCTACATTTCGGCGCAAGGTCTTCCACATTTCGGTCTGCATTTCGGCGCAAAGTCTTCCACATTTCAGTCTACATTTCGGCGCAAAGTCTTCCACATTTCAGTCTACATTTCGGCGCAAAGTCTTCCACATTTCAGTCTACATTTCGGCGCAAAGTCTTCCACATTTCGGTCTGCATTTCGGCGCAAGGTCTTCCACATTTCAGTCTGCATTTCGGCGCAAAGTCTTCCACATTTCAGTCTACATTTCGGCGCAAAGTCTTCCACATTTCGGTCTGCATTTCGGCGCAAAGTCTTCCACATTTCGGTCTGCATTTCGGCGCAAAGTCTTCCACATTTCGGTCTGCATTTCGGCGCAAGGTCTTCCACATTTCGGTCTGCATTTCGGCGCAAGGTCTTCCACATTTCGGTCTGCATTTCGGCGCAAAGTCTTCCACATTTCAGTCTGCATTTCGGCGCAAAGTCTTCCACATTTCAGTCTACATTTCGGCGCAAAGTCTTCCACATTTCAGTCTACATTTCGGCGCAAAGTCTTCCACATTTCGGTCTGCATTTCGGCGCAAGTCTTCCACATTTCGGTCTGCATTTCGGCGCAAGTCTTCCACATTTCAGTCTACATTTCGGCGCAAAGTCTTCCACATTTCGGTCTGCATTTCGGCGCAAGGTCTTCCACATTTCAGTCTGCATTTCGGCGCAAGGTCTTCCACATTTCAGTCTACATTTCGGCGCAAAGTCTTCCACATTTCAGTCTGCATTTCGGCGCAAGGTCTTCCACATTTCAGTCTACATTTCGGCGCAAAGTCTTCCACATTTCAGTCTGCATTTCGGCGCAAGGTCTTCCACATTTCAGTCTACATTTCGGCGCAAAGTCTTCCACATTTCGGTCTGCATTTCGGCGCAAGGTCTTCCACATTTCAGTCTACATTTCGGCGCAAAGTCTTCCACATTTCAGTCTACATTTCGGCGCAAGGTCTTCCACATTTCAGTCTACATTTCGGCGCAAAGTCTTCCACATTTCAGTCTGCATTTCGGCGCAAAGTCTTCCACATTTCAGTCTACATTTCGGCGCAAGGTCTTCCACATTTCAGTCTGCATTTCGGCGCAAAGTCTTCCACATTTCAGTCTACATTTCGGCGCAAAGTCTTCCACATTTCAGTCTGCATTTCGGCGCAAGGTCTTCCACATTTCAGTCTACATTTCGGCGCAAAGTCTTCCACATTTCAGTCTACATTTCGGCGCAAAGTCTTCCACATTTCAGTCTACATTTCGGCGCAAAGTCTTCCACATTTCAGTCTACATTTCGGCGCAAAGTCTTCCACATTTCAGTCTGCATTTCGGCGCAAAGTCTTCCACATTTCAGTCTGCATTTCGGCGCAAGTCTTCCACATTTCAGTCTGCATTTCGGCGCAAAGTCTTCCACATTTCAGTCTGCATTTCGGCGCAAAGTCTTCCACATTTCGGTCTGCATTTCGGCGCAAAGTCTTCCACATTTCAGTCTACATTTCGGCGCAAAGTCTTCCACATTTCAGTCTACATTTCGGCGCAAAGTCTTCCACATTTCAGTCTGCATTTCGGCGCAAGTCTTCCACATTTCAGTCTGCATTTCGGCGCAAGGTCTTCCACATTTCAGTCTGCATTTCGGCGCAAGTCTTCCACATTTCGGTCTGCATTTCGGCGCAAGTCTTCCACATTTCAGTCTGCATTTCGGCGCAAGTCTTCCACATTTCAGTCTACATTTCGGCGCAAAGTCTTCCACATTTCAGTCTACATTTCGGCGCAAAGTCTTCCACATTTCGGTCTGCATTTCGGCGCAAGGTCTTCCACATTTCAGTCTGCATTTCGGCGCAAAGTCTTCCACATTTCAGTCTACATTTCGGCGCAAAGTCTTCCACATTTCGGTCTGCATTTCGGCGCAAGTCTTCCACATTTCAGTCTACATTTCGGCGCAAAGTCTTCCACATTTCAGTCTGCATTTCGGCGCAAGTCTTCCACATTTCAGTCTGCATTTCGGCGCAAAGTCTTCCACATTTCAGTCTGCATTTCGGCGCAAAGTCTTCCACATTTCAGTCTGCATTTCGGCGCAAGTCTTCCACATTTCAGTCTGCATTTCGGCGCAAGTCTTCCACATTTCAGTCTACATTTCGGCGCAAAGTCTTCCACATTTCAGTCTGCATTTCGGCGCAAGTCTTCCACATTTCAGTCTACATTTCGGCGCAAAGTCTTCCACATTTCAGTCTACATTTCGGCGCAAAGTCTTCCACATTTCAGTCTGCATTTCGGCGCAAAGTCTTCCACATTTCAGTCTACATTTCGGCGCAAAGTCTTCCACATTTCAGTCTACATTTCGGCGCAAAGTCTTCCACATTTCAGTCTGCATTTCGGCGCAAAGTCTTCCACATTTCAGTCTACATTTCGGCGCAAAGTCTTCCACATTTCAGTCTACATTTCGGCGCAAAGTCTTCCACATTTCAGTCTACATTTCGGCGCAAAGTCTTCCACATTTCAGTCTGCATTTCGGCGCAAGTCTTCCACATTTCAGTCTACATTTCGGCGCAAAGTCTTCCACATTTCAGTCTACATTTCGGCGCAAAGTCTTCCACATTTCAGTCTACATTTCGGCGCAAAGTCTTCCACATTTCAGTCTACATTTCGGCGCAAAGTCTTCCACATTTCAGTCTGCATTTCGGCGCAAAGTCTTCCACATTTCAGTCTGCATTTCGGCGCAAAGTCTTCCACATTTCAGTCTACATTTCGGCGCAAAGTCTTCCACATTTCAGTCTGCATTTCGGCGCAAAGTCTTCCACATTTCGGTCTGCATTTCGGCGCAAAGTCTTCCACATTTCGGTCTGCATTTCGGCGCAAGTCTTCCACATTTCAGTCTACATTTCGGCGCAAAGTCTTCCACATTTCAGTCTACATTTCGGCGCAAAGTCTTCCACATTTCAGTCTGCATTTCGGCGCAAGTCTTCCACATTTCAGTCTACATTTCGGCGCAAAGTCTTCCACATTTCAGTCTACATTTCGGCGCAAAGTCTTCCACATTTCAGTCTGCATTTCGGCGCAAAGTCTTCCACATTTCAGTCTACATTTCGGCGCAAAGTCTTCCACATTTCAGTCTGCATTTCGGCGCAAAGTCTTCCACATTTCAGTCTACATTTCGGCGCAAAGTCTTCCACATTTCAGTCTACATTTCGGCGCAAAGTCTTCCACATTTCAGTCTACATTTCGGCGCAAAGTCTTCCACATTTCAGTCTGCATTTCGGCGCAAAGTCTTCCACATTTCAGTCTGCATTTCGGCGCAAGTCTTCCACATTTCGGTCTGCATTTCGGCGCAAGGTCTTCCACATTTCAGTCTACATTTCGGCGCAAAGTCTTCCACATTTCGGTCTGCATTTCGGCGCAAGTCTTCCACATTTCAGTCTGCATTTCGGCGCAAAGTCTTCCACATTTCAGTCTACATTTCGGCGCAAAGTCTTCCACATTTCAGTCTACATTTCGGCGCAAAGTCTTCCACATTTCAGTCTGCATTTCGGCGCAAGTCTTCCACATTTCAGTCTGCATTTCGGCGCAAGGTCTTCCACATTTCAGTCTACATTTCGGCGCAAAGTCTTCCACATTTCAGTCTGCATTTCGGCGCAAGTCTTCCACATTTCAGTCTGCATTTCGGCGCAAAGTCTTCCACATTTCAGTCTGCATTTCGGCGCAAGTCTTCCACATTTCAGTCTGCATTTCGGCGCAAAGTCTTCCACATTTCAGTCTGCATTTCGGCGCAAAGTCTTCCACATTTCGGTCTGCATTTCGGCGCAAGTCTTCCACATTTCAGTCTGCATTTCGGCGCAAGGTCTTCCACATTTCAGTCTACATTTCGGCGCAAAGTCTTCCACATTTCAGTCTGCATTTCGGCGCAAGTCTTCCACATTTCAGTCTGCATTTCGGCGCAAAGTCTTCCACATTTCAGTCTGCATTTCGGCGCAAGTCTTCCACATTTCGGTCTGCATTTCGGCGCAAGTCTTCCACATTTCAGTCTGCATTTCGGCGTAAAGTCTTCCACATTTCAGTCTGCATTTCGGCGCAAGGTCTTCCACATTTCGGTCTGCATTTCGGCGCAAGGTCTTCCACATTTCGGTCTGCATTTCGGCGCAAGGTCTTCCACATTTCGGTCTGCATTTCGGCGCAAAGTCTTCCACATTTCAGTCTGCATTTCGGCGCAAGGTCTTCCACATTTCGGTCTGCATTTCGGCGCAAGGTCTTCCACATTTCAGTCTACATTTCGGCGCAAAGTCTTCCACATTTCAGTCTGCATTTCGGCGCAAGGTCTTCCACATTTCGGTCTGCATTTCGGCGCAAAGTCTTCCACATTTCAGTCTGCATTTCGGCGCAAGGTCTTCCACATTTCAGTCTGCATTTCGGCGCAAGGTCTTCCACATATCTCGGCCCGCATTAAGGCCAACGCGTCCGCCCGCGAAGCCGTAGAGTCGACGGGGGGCGCGGGTTGTGGGCGTTTCCCTGGCGGTCTCACGGCTCGGGTACGATGTCGGGCCCATGACCAGCATTCTTATCTTTCCTGATGAGGTAATTAGTATCACCGAGCCTGTCGTATGTGAGTTTCGTGCTAATGAATGGCTTGTGCTTCTCCTATGTTGGAACACGAGAAGAGATGGATAACTCTTAATGTATATTTGAGTGAGCACTCCTGACATCTTAAATGTGTTCTGATTAATGTAAACAACGTAGCTACTAGATACGTTTATGCAAAAAGGTAGTATAAAGATTTCTTTTAATAACAAAAATAATTACAAACACCATCGGCGAGTGCGTCGTTTCCATTGCAATTCCCCTGACACTAAAACAAACCCCGGGATGTCGGGGAGCCATTGACCCTCCCTAACAGGCGTCTCCCGGGCACGCCAGAGATGGGATCGTCTCTGCACGTTGCGCATTAGCCGCTCTTCCACATCACGTGGCGGGTTCGGTCGCGCGTCACCTGCCCGCCTCGCCCCGCCTCGCCCGCGCGCCTCTCCGTCCATGCCGCTGGGTTCGCCGCTGGGATTTTCAACCTTACGTTCCTCTCGAGCTGGAAATGGCTGGAGATCTTTGGTAATTTATGTGAATTTCGGCCCTATGCGCCGTGTCACTGATCGAGACAGGATACCACGTGGTGGGAACGATGATTAAGCCGGAATGTACTTATCTCGGCTCCTTGTGAGGATCTTGAGGGCCGGCTTTCGAATCCCGGGCTAATCTTTTTATCGCCCTGACGCAGTATTCCAGGGGCATTCGCGGGCACTTCATAGGCGGGCATGGGAAATAAAGCTTAGGTAAGAATGGCGTATTTCCACTTCATTACGCCAACGCCAGGAAATTCCGGGCAGTACGAGAGGTGAGGGAGGGCCGGGTAGGGGTGGGGGTGGCGATGGTCAAGTGGATGTTTTGAAAGTTCCCGCCAAGAGAGAGCGCGGGAGGGCGACGACCCACAACCAAACAAAAGACAGCCGGGTTGCGTATAATTGCACGGGCAGGTGAGGCTGGATGATGCGACCAGATTGCTTTGCGTAATGGCCCACCACCTTCCATCGGGATCTCCGCCGGCCAATTAAACATTTGACTTAATGATAATTGGATCATGTTCCCCGCCCTCCCCGACAAGGCGAAACTATAGGGAATTCCGATTAACTTGTATGGGCTCTTCATCAACACACGAAATAGGGTCCTGGCTCGGTGCCTCGGGGTCTAGCAGGCCTTCGTGCTCGTCCATGTGTGGTCTATCAGCAGCTCACAAGTAGGTGTAATGACTGCACTTCAGTGGATCTTGTCTCGTAAATTTCTTGCGCAGTAACTAAGATCGGGTTTAAGTACGCGAACGCCTTGCTCGTCTGGTCTTATTCATACTCTCAAGATGCAAAATGTGAATAATAGTCTGCATGGGAACGAATGCGCTATACCACACATTCCTGCATCCAGTTAATCCCATTAAGGGCATGTTATGCTGGCAACCCTCATCGCTGCACGTTTGTAAACAAACACAATCACTTCCCTTCTGTAAGGGCGAGATTCAAATACCGGTCTATATGACATGGCAAATTCGTCAGAATGTTTATGCATGATAAGGTTCAAGAACCAAACATCACGTACATAGAAATAAACGAATAAATATACATGCATATATATACACACGAATACTTATTCATCTTTTTGTCAACATGTAACCTTTCAGTTCTATTCCTTATAAGTATGCGTGTGTGTGTGTGTGTGTGTGTGTGTGTGTGTGTGTGTGTGTGTGTGTGTGTGTGTGTGTGTGTGTGTGTGTGTGTTTGATTCAAGTTATAACAGCCCTCCTTTTATGTCACCGCTTCAATAACCACATACTGTACAGATGTTCTCTCCGGGTACTTCCAAAGTGAACAAACTCTTGTTGAATTCTGGTCTGGCTTCTATACTTTACAGATGAGTACTAGAATGTCGAGAAAGATCCGCATATGCCATGCGTACGGTGCAAGTCACAACTATGATGATGAGGTAGAAGCTAGTTGCCTACATCCCTGTGAATGTAGGTTGAATGATGTAGAGTTTCCAGTGAATATATACATATATAGATGTAGAAAGACACATACACTCTAAGTGCATGAGAGGGAAAAAACCGATGCGCAGCGTACATCAAACGCAGAACCACACGCGAATTCCACGTGCATGTAAGTTAAATATAAGTAAAAAAAAAAACAATATGCAGTTTATTTCCTGTTACAGAGTCCTCATCAACTGTGGAATGATGCCCATGTGCCAGGTATATCCATGTCAGTTAGACGGAGGTAAAGTTTCTGATAAAAAGTCTCCCTGAAACGCAGAAAAAAACACCCACGTGCCAAATACGCGGAGGCAAAGTTTAAGAAAAAAGAGTCCTCTTTACGTTAAGAAAGACAGATACACGGAGGCAAAATTCCAAACAGAAAGTCGTCCTTAAATGAAGAGACACACACACGGGTCCCAATTACTGAGTACATGTTGAATAAGCTTTCCGACACACGCTCCTCAAATGAGAAAAGACACCCACGCGCCAGATACGTAAGTCGCATGGAGGGAAAGTCTCCGACAGAGCGTTGCCGAAATGAAGGAAGACGGGGAACGCGTGTGGCATATGGGCGTGGTGTTGTGTCGCGCGACAGACGGGAGGCACAAGAACCCGACGTTGCGTGCGTGGAGGGAATGGCCCCCGGTGCTAAGGAGTACCTTTGCATACACGAGTACTGTGCTTGGGAGGGGCAATGGCGATCTAAGGGAAGTTGATTGTTATATTTGACCAAAAAAGTATAATCCAAGTCCAAGTGAACACAGTATTCTCGAAAGCGCTTGGCAAAAAAAGCTGGGGGCGCCAATCAAACTCGGTAAAAGGAAGCGTTAGATTTGTTTGGTTAAATAACACATTCTTGATTGAATCCGGAATTAGTTACTTTACAGACGGTACTTGGCGACCGTTTAAAGGAAGGAAATGGGCACGGACTGGCTGTAATCGCCACATAGAGTAAGCCGAATAACGTCTTTTTGCTAATTTCAAACAGCGACTTTTTGCTACCAGACTCGAAGCCCAACAACGGAATGCAAACGAAGGGCATGGGGTCAATTGAGGAAA
>NC_061852.1:15097841-15105341 GCF_019202785.1 Penaeus chinensis | reverse complement strand
ATTAATAATAAAAAATATATAATATTTAGAGCTGAATATTGCGGTTTTCGGTGATGCTCTTTGCTGTCTTTGTTGTTGTTGTGTTGTTGTTAATATTGTTATTGTTGTTGTCGTTATGTTTTGTTATTTGTTGTTACTGTTACTGTTGTTCTTCTTCTTCTTTGTTTATTTTCGTCGTTGTCATTGTAGTTGATGTCGTTGTTCGTTTGTTGTTGTTATCGATTTTGCTTGCTGTAGTTGTTGTTATTGTTGAATTATTGCGACGATGGCACGGGAGCTGTTAATAAAGCCCCGTGTCTCCCTTCATACCATTACCAAGGTCGTTTGAGTTTCTCAATCTCATTAATTACCGGTTGTTGTTTGTAATTGACCCCCTCACATGACTGGCTACCGCCCGTGGCCACCGTGATGGTGGACTTCCGAGGTCGACAATGCAATTACTCTACCCTGTAGTTTGCTGAAGGATTCAATCCTAAGTATTCCTCCACCATGATTATCTTGCCAAAGTTCTTTAGGCTGCGCACCGCCTTGCCACCTCGCTGCCGTAATGTCCCACAACATGTAATTTCGCAGGATTCTCACAGAGCACAACAGCGGCGCCTTGTTACCAAACACTCAGCCGCCGCCGCCGCCGTCCCCGAGGAATTATACATGCACGTCTACGCGGCGCTATTAGTCAGAAACCCGCCCGACGGCCTGGAGGAGGAGGGGCTTCAGCGTCGCGCCCCGTAGTGTTCGTACAAATCTCAGATAGAATCTGTGGAGTTATGGAGGATTGTGACATTGACCTCGGCATCCCCGGACTTGCTGTGGCTTCGCATATGCTGTCTTGCGCTCAGGGAGGCCGCCTCTGCTGCGGTATGCTGTGTCACTTTCTCGATGTCCCAATCATGCCGAGGTCATCTACCACGCATACCGACCGTCCTTATCAAATAGCCTCCTCGGCAGTTTTTATTTTGTTCATCGTACGACTTAAATTGCAGGAAGTTCTCCGGCGAAGGCAACGGCAACGGTCGAAAAGTTCTGAAAAATTCATCATGGCTGAGCACGAGCCGGCACACGACAGCTGGGCACCGACGCGCGCGGCTGCCCAGTTTTTACTTCGATCTTTCTTTCTTTCTTTTTTTCTTTATCTTTTTTTTTCTCCTTTTTTTCTCTCTCTCTTACCTCCTAGATCCATCGTTAATTTACGGGCTTCCTACTCACACTCCCAATTGCCATGCACATCACACCTACACCTAGGGCGTAGGAAGAGCAGTCCCCCCCAAAAGAGTCCGAGAGGCTGCTGCGTTTTTGAAATAATCCGAGAAGTTCGCGGACGTCGGCAGGTGTAATAAGCTCAGCATCAGGTCGCTGTCGACAGGTGCCGCGCAGGACCAGGAAGAGAGAACGAAGGAGAGGAAGGGAGGAAAAGAGAAGAAAGAAGACGTAAAGAGAGGAGATGAAAGGGAAGGAAAGAGAAGAGAGAACGAAGGAGAGGAAGGGAGGAAAAGAAAGAAAGAAGACGTAAAGAGAGGAGATGAAAGGGAAGGAAAGAGAAGAGAGAACGAAGGAGAGGAAGGGAGGAAAAGAGAAGAAAGAAGACGTAAAGAGAGGAGATGAAAGGGAAGGAAAGAGAAGAGAGAACGAAGGAGAGGAAGGGAGGAAAAGAGAAGAAAGAAGACGTAAAGAGAGGAGATGAAAGGGAAGGAAAGAGAAGAGAGAACGAAGGAGAGGAAGGGAGGAAAAGAGAAGAAAGAAGACGTAAAGAGAGGAGATGAAAGGGAAGGAAAGAGAAGAGAGAACGAAGGAGAGGAAGGGAGGAAAAGAGAAGAAAGAAGACGTAAAGAGAGGAGATGAAAGGGAAGGAAAGAGAAGAGAGAACGAAGGAGAGGAAGGGAGGAAGAGAGAAGAAAGAAGACGTAAAGAGAGGAGATGAAAGGGAAGGAAAGAGAACAGAGAACGAAGGAGAGGAAGGGAGGAAGAGAGAAGAAAGAAGACGTAAAGAGAGGAGATGAAAGGGAAGGAAAGAGAAGAGAGAACGAAGGAGAGGAAGGGAGGAAAAGAGAAGAAAGAAGACGTAAAGAGAGGAGATGAAAGGGAAGGAAAGAGAAGAGAGAACGAAGGAGAAGAAGGGAGGAAAAGAGAAGAAAGAAGACGTAAAGAGAGGAGATGAAAGGGAAGAAAGAACGAAGGAGAGAGGATGTGGAAGGGAGGAAAAGAGAAGAAAGAGTAGGAAGAGAGAAGTAAGAGAACATATGGAAAGGACGTGGAAGGGAAGAAAAGAGAAGAGGTGGAAGAGAAGAAAAGAGGAGAGAGAAGACGTAAAGAGAACAGGTGGAAGGGAAGAAAATAGAGGAGGTGGAAGAGAAGAAGAGAGGAGAAAGAAGACGTAAAGAGAAGAGGTGGAAGGGAAGAAACGAGAAGAAAGAGAGGAGGTGGAAGGAAAGAAGAAAAAGAGCATAAAGAGAGGAGGTAGAAGAGAAGAAAGGATGAAAGTGAAGAAAAGAGTAAAACAAAGGAAAGAAAACATGAAAGGAGAAAAGTGAGAAGCGTAAGAATAGAAGGTGAAATAGAAGATAAAAAAGGGGAAGAGAAAACCGCGTAAAGAGAGAAGATGGGAGAGAAGAAAAAGGAAAATTGAGACAAAAAAGGAGAAGAGGAGAAATGGAAGAACAGAAAGATAAGAGAAAAGGAGAAAGAAGAAAGAAAAGGGGAAGAGAGAAGTAAAGAAAGAGAAAAATGGAATAGATGAAAATGGAAAGAGGGAAACAGGCTGAGAAATAGAAGGATGGAAGGAGATAAAAACGATAAAGAGAGGAAGTGAAAGAATCGTAGGATAGAGTAGGTGAAAATATAGAAAATAAAGAAAAGGAGGAAAAGAGAAACGAAAGAAAGAAGAGGCAGAAAGAGATAATAAGGAAGACCGGAAGGAAGAAAGGGTGGAAGGAGGAAGAGGAAGAGATGAAAATAAAAGAGAAGAGAAAAGAAGAAGAGAGAAAAACATTGGAAAGAGGGGTCTGGAAGATAGAATAAAATAAAGGAGACAGAGGAGGTAGAAGAACTAAAGAGAGAAGGTAAACAATGGAAAGACGAAATGAAAGAAAGGAAAGAAAGGAAGACAACAGATAGACAGCGAAAAGATGGAGATAGGAGAGGAGAGAAGAGAAGAGAAGTGAGAGGAACAGCGAAAATATAAGAATAAAGGAGAGGAAAGAAAACGAAAGACTGAAATGGAGAAGGAGAAAAAGACGCGAATAAGGGAATAAGAAAGAACAAAGGAAGCAAAAGAAGAGAAGAGATAATAACAAAAAAAAAAAAGATATAAGGAATAAAAAATAGGAAAACAAAGAATTCGAGAAAAAACGAAAACGAGAATAGAGAAAAAATGAACAATAAAGAATAGGAAAGATAAAAAGATAAGAAAATAGAGGCAATAAACAACAAAAAGAAAGTAAACAGAAGGAATGATAAATATGAAAAATCAATTAATATTCATCACGATATTAATTTCTTATCTATTATGAAGCTTATAATGATAATAATAGAAATTAAAATAATGAGCGTGATAAAAAGTCTAATAAGAAAATATTGTTATTATTATTGTTATTTTTATCATTATCTTTGGTAGAACTAGTTGTATTAATATTACTATTATTGTTGTTATTAGTTTTACTGTTGTTACCATAATGTTATCAGCATTACCATGATTATTTTTACTATAATCATTGTTATTATCATTATCATCACTATTACTATTATTATTATTATCATTATCATCATCACCACCTTTATTTTCATCATCATCATCATCATCATCATTTTTGTTATCATCATCATCATCATCATCATCATCATCATCATCATTTTTGTTATCATCATCATCATCATCATCATCATCATCATCATCATCATCATCATTGTTGTTGTTATTGTTGTTGTTGTTATCATTACCATTATCATTAATAACATTACTATTAGTATTTTTATTGCTATTATTACTACTACTGTTAGTAGCGAATATTACTACTATTACTATTACTATCACTGCTGCTACTGTTACTACTCCTATTGTTACTACTCCTACTAACACTACTACTACTACTAACAATAATAATAATAATAATAATAATAATAATAATAATAATAATATTAGTACAACTATTACTACTACCACCACTATACAACCACTGTTACTACTTCTACAATTGTTACCACCAATACCATTGCCAGTACTGCCATCGGCCTTATAACATAAAATATCACCATAGGGACGTTGCAAATAGTACAAGGACAAATACCTGTCGTTGCAAAGGAACAAAAGCCTGTCAGTCGTTCGTGTTTGCCACTGAACATGGTTCCACGTCAGCCAGTGTTCTTGACTGATGTCAGGAAGAAACGTGAGCTCTCCTGACGTTCAGTTCTTGACATGAGCGAGTGAGACAGCGCCAGGCCTCTCGTCAGCGGAGCCCCAATGTCAGGCCTCGTCAGCGGAGCCCCAGTGTCAGGCCTCTCGTCAACGGAGCCCCAACGTCAGCCCTCGTCAGCGGAATCCCAGCGTCAGGCCTCTCGTCAGCGGAACCCCACGCGACCAACGGCGATTCCAGATGGACGTCGGAAGGAACTCGGGTGTGGTTGGTTCGATCCGGATAAGCGTAGCATGTTTTTTTGTTTGTGTGTGTGTGTGTGTGTTTCTTTTTTCTCTATTTATCTGTCTCTGTTGCTATGGGCCTGTGGATCTCTGGGTTCTTGCTCTTGCTTTCTCTCGTTTTCTCTTTTTCTTTTTCTTTCTCTTTCTCGATCTCGTTCTCTTTCTCGTTCTCTCTCTCTCTTATTAATCTTCTTCTTCTTCTTCTTCTTCTTCTTCTTGCTCTTGTTTCTCCCGTTCTCTCTTTTTCTTTTTCATTCTCTTTCTCGCTCTCTCTCTCTCTCTCTCTCTCTCTCTCTCTCTCTCTCTCTCTCTCTCTCTCTCTCTCTCTCTCTCTCTCTCTCTCTCCTCTCCCTCTCTCTCTCTCTCTCTCTCTCTCTCTCTCTCTCTCTCTCTCTTCTCTCTCTCTCTCTATATATATATCTATCTATCTATCTATCTTTCTCTCTTCTTCTTCTTCTTCAGTTCTTCTCTCTCCAGATTTTTGTATCTTCTGCCACCTGTTAATTAGTACAATAAATAAGTAAGTATAGCGTATAAACTTTTCTTCTTTATAGCCTATTAAGATGGTTTGGCAGCTAAACAGCAATTCACCTTTTTCCGCCGCTCAGAGGTAGGCATTAGGCAATATTTCACCGTTTGAAAATAATGATACGTCGTGGCAGAGAGACCAATGCAACACATACTCACAACCTTGTTCCAGCTGTGAATGTATCTGCCTGTCTTTATTATTCCCTCTTATTATCGCTCTCTCTCTCTCTCTCTCTCTCTCTCTCTCTCTCTCTCTCTCTCTCTCTCTCTCTCTCTCTCTCTCTCTCTCTCTATCTATCTATCTATCTCTTTGTCTTTCTCTCTCTCTTTCTCTCTATCTCTCTGCTTCTTCTCTTTTTCCTTCTTCTCCTTCTCCTTCTTCTTCTCCTTCTTCTTTTCCTTCTCCCTCTTCTTCTCCTTCTCCTTCTCCTCCTTCTTCTTCTTCTTCCCTATGTGTGTCCGTCTTTATGTGTATGTGTATGAGCGTGGATATCTATCGCCCTTCTTCTCTCTTAATGTCTCTTCGTTTATAATTATAAGTGTTCATCGTCCTGATATATATACACTTTAGCGTATCCTGCAGGTGACTCCACTGTGTTATCACGGAGTTTCAGGATATTTTACTCATGATTTATTTTTCTCGCTAGGTGCTGCCACAGGGTCCTTCGCTGCCGCCACTCCTGTTTAGCTGACGGACGTGGACATAATCAGAGGCAGGTGTTCGCTACGTAAACATTCTTCGGGGATGTTTATTACAGTCTCTCTTGTTTGCGTAAGCCCGTTGTTCCTCTTCAGAAATTTTAGAACGCTGACCAAAACCATTCGGCAAAATGTGGGAGAGTAAATTCCTGTGTTTTTTTTTTTTTTTTTTGTTTGTTTTCGTATGTTCTTGTATATTTCTACCTCGCGGGAATTCACCAAGCGTTTAACATTACTCCGGGTTTACCGCAAATTCCTCTTGTTTGTGTGTGTTTTTCTTCTTGTCTAGAAATTCTAAAACACTGAGCAAAATAATTCAACAAAGAATCACTCCTTTACTTTCCGAATCCGCTTGTACATTTTCTACATCACGGGAACATACCAAACTTTCTTTTTTCCTCCTCTCTGTATCATGTCTTTCTACTTCCTCCACCTTTCGCATCTTGTGTCCATGATCTTCCTCTCCTTTCATCCCTTTCTATGGCCACTCCCTCTGTTTTTTTTTTGTCGGCCCCCCCATCCAGCAGCTGTCCCACGATTCAAGGTCAGCTGGGGTTAATGTTCTTCCGACCAACACATTAAACTGCGATTTTGGGGGGGCCCTAATTTCCATGTTGAATGCTGTTGCTATGAGGTACTTCGTCGTTACTTTCCCTTTTATTATTTAGGTTCTTTCGTCCATAATGAGGGAGCAGATGGAAGGATGGACGCCCATTTCAGAACGCTATTATAATTCCTTGAGCGAGGTTTATTATTATTTTTACTTCTTATGGGGAGATCTCCTCCCCACCCTTTTTTTCTCGGAACGATGAAGGTTTAGGTCGTGGGTGAGTTTTGTCAGCTTGCGCACGAAGAGGCTAATGAGATATCACACTTACTGACCCATTCAATCTTCCCATTCTTCCCTCTTCCCCCCTCTTCTTCCCCCTCCCTCCTTTTCCCTTTGTTTTTTGCCCTCTTCCCCTCTTCCCTTTTACCTCCTCCTTCCTCCCTTCTCCCTCCTCCCTCCTCCCTCTTCCTTCCTCCTTCCCTCCTTTCTTCCCTCCTCCTTCTTCGTTCTGCCCTCCTCCCCTCTTCCCTTTTACCTCCTCCTTCCTCCCTTCTCCCTCCTCCCTTCCCTTCTCCTCCCTCCCTCCCCCCCCTTTCCCCCCTCCCTCCCCTTTTCTCTCTTACCTCCCTCTTACCTCCTCCTTCCTCCTTTTCCCCCCTACCTCCTCCTCCCTCTCCCTCCTCCCTCCCCCCTTCCTTTGCCTCCCCTCTTTCTCTTTACCTCCTCTTACCCCCTTTCCCTTTCCCCCCTTCTCCCTCCACCTCCCTCCTCACAGCTCCTTTTGCCCCTCTCTCGCCCCTCCTTCTCTCCTCCCTCTTCCTCCGTCTTCAACACGCAGGTGGACCAAGCGAAGGGGAGGAGAGAGCTGTAAGTTAAAGCGTTGCTCTTGATGATGATGTGCGTTTCGTAAAAGATTGCCGTGATGCTGGTGATAAGTGATTAATTTCGGTGATAATGATGTCAGGGAGGGAAAAAACAGAGCCCGGAGGAAGAGGTGTTTGGGGGCGAGGGCGACGCAGGCAGACCACGAGGACTCAGCAGCGAGCGTGGGATGAGGCACAAGCGCGTAGAAGGAAGAGGAGGAGGGCGAAGG
>NC_061852.1:15077923-15082923 GCF_019202785.1 Penaeus chinensis | reverse complement strand
GAGATTGAACCTAAAGCCTTATGTTTCAACTTACCTCTCATGAAGCCTTGGTCATTGCACGTGTTATCGCATAATGTGCAATGTGTTAGAGCATGACAGGTGGTTTTGGCGAGTTTTTCACTATTTATCAGTAATAATCCAAGACCTGTACTAGGGTCGTTTTTTAATACAACAGAAAAAGACTTCTTATCTTTTTATCCTTTTCCCTTTTTTCATTATTGTCTAGCGTGTCATGACATAGCTTATTATTGCAAATGAACTAGGCCATTTCCACAATCAGCTGACTCCTCAACTAACCTGGTCCTCTTGTCTCCTTCCAGAGTAACAAGCCCCTTATGGAGAGGCGTCGTCGGGAACGCATAAACCACTGCCTAAACGAACTCAAGAATCTGGTCCTTACCGCCCAGAGAAAAGACGTAAGTTTTCTTTGTGTTTTATTCATGTCCTCATATGAATTATGGAATCACTCGGTTCTGAGATCTGACATTGAATTCCTCTGGCCGGCTATGTTTCAATATTCTTTCCTTCTTCCCTCAGCCGACGCGATACAGTAAGCTAGAGAAAGCAGACATCTTGGAGATGACAGTCCGCCACGTGCAGGCGCTCCACCGTCACGACAGCGGCGCCCCTCGAGGCTCAGCAGGGAGCGACTCCACGGCCAAGTACCGGGCGGGCTTCACCCAGTGCGCCTCGGAGGTGAGCAGGTTCCTGGCGGGTGTGAACGGGCTGCCCGCCGACCTCCACACGCGCGTCATGTCGCACCTGAGCACCGCCAGCACCACTACCGAAGCCCCTTCGGCGACCGAGGTCCTCGAGGCCAGGAGTCCCGCGTCGTCTCCGCAGCACCCCGAGGGCTCTCAGGCTTCGCTGGCAGGAGTGCCTCTCATACAGGCGCGCCTTCCTTCGGGTCAGCTGGCCCTCGTGCTCCCGTCCTGGGCCTCGGTTCCTTCGGGGAACGTATCTCCTGTGAACGCGGCATCGCCCGAGGCTGCGGGAACGCCCTCCTCGCCCGAATCCGCCCGAGGAAGCCCTCAGAGAACTCCCGACTCCTTCGAGGGGCGAGTGAGTCCGTATGCTTATTCAGGAGGCGAAGCGAGCCCGAGCCCGAGCGTGCAGGACTCGCCCGCCGACCCCCAGCTTGCCCCCCTCGACCTGGCCACGCCGCACCGCCGCAGCGAGCCCGTGCCCGTCGCCCTCCGCCGCCAGCATGCCATCACGGTGCAGGTGGAATCCCCGCAGCTGGCCACGTCGGCCGGCAAGCCCCAGGTGGCCCTTCACCCCCGCCCCACCGCCACTACACCCGCCCCTCGCGTCTCCCCCAAACAGGGCCCCGTCGCTGCGCCCAAGGCACCGACCCCTTGCCAGTGGCTGCGAGAGGCCCGCCACACCCCCTACCCCGCCCACCACCGTCTCCAGCAGCAGAACCCCCACTGGCGCCCTTGGTGAAAGGCCCGCCGTGTGTGGCACTCTCCCGCCTGTAGATTAAACGTTTCCAAGCTGGTGATATCAGTGCCTTGATGTCCTGTACCTGATCCACGGGCATGATTTTGTACTTCTTGCTTATCTGTCTTGAGTATATTTTTCTATATGCATTTTACCTTTTTATATAAAAAAAAGTCTATATTTACTATTGTAAATAAACTTTCGTGTTCCTAATTCTGATGGTGCTGTGATGGATAATGCGATCGAGTGTATGTGAGTGAGCATGTGAAAGTGCAAATCTTTCTGAGACAGAGCTGTGACTCGCCCTGTCTATAAAAACCTTGCACAGTCGAAAGATGTCATCATTTACCAGGCTCCTGTATTTAAAAGTTATAAACAACAATCATCGCCTGTTCATGTTGATTTTCCAGAAATCTATCATTATGTTCGGGACTAATAACATGAAGAAGAAAGTCCTTAGAGTTTCAAAAGACAGTGAAACGATTATATTACTGAGACCAGTACAAATATGAAAATAAGTAATTATATTTCTAAATAAATATATATAGTTTAAAATGTCCGACCTTTTAATCCTCCTAAAACAAAGTCCTCAATTTTCTTAAGTTGTAATTTCCTTAATCTAAAGAAGCTAAAGTTTCCTGTAAGTTCTGGTTGAACAATATATATCATCAATTCTTCTCAAAAAGGAATAACAGATAAGAAATATATAACTAACAAGTAACATTACAACATTCAGCTTCATCATTTCTTGCCTGTAAAACATATCTCCGTTTGGCCGCATACAATTCAGTTCATACAACCAACGCGGTGCGGGTCCGGAACAGAGGCACGAGAGGAACTTTATTTGACTAAATAAGTTGAGATTACTTCGCTTTTCATGTAATGTCATGATATGCTACTTTCGTAATACAAGCATACATTCTCTGTTTCTGTTTCTCTCTCTCTCTCTCTCTCTCTCTCTCTCTCTCTCTCTCTCTATATATATATATATATATATATATATATATACACACACACACACACACACACACACACATATATATATGTATATATATAAATATATATATATATATATATATATATATATATATATATATATATATATGCTCATAAGTACATATATATATATATATATATATATATATATATATGTGTGTGTGTGTGTGTGTGAGTGTGTGTGTATATATATATATATATATATATATATATATGTATGTATATATATACATACACAGTATGTATATATATATATATATATATATATATATATATATATATATATATATATTATGCATACTTTATATATACATACATACATACATATATATATGTATATATATACATATATATATATATATATATATATATATATATATATATAGGTATGTATGTATATATAAAGTATGCATAATATATATATATATATATATATATATATATATATACATATATATATGTATGTATGTATGTGTATATATAAAGTATGCATAATATATATATATATATATATATATATATATATATATATATATATACTGTGTATGTATATATATACATACATACATATATATATATATATATATATATATATATATATATATATATATATATATACATGTGTGTGTGTGTGTGTGTGTGTACGCATTCATACACAATCATTTCTTTTTAGGCATTTCACTCTGAAAACAGAAATCATACTAAACATCCCGAATAGACTGAAACAGATTACACTGAAGAGAAAAGCAGCGAGCAACGCATGCCTTCTACGACTAGAAAACGTAGGCGCTAATCTCTCGCCGGAAGTCATCAGCGGGTAATTAAGTTCCGACTCCGATTCAATTAACGAACTCTCTCGGCCGGTGTGACGTAACGTACGAGGGGGGAGGGGGGGGGCGGAGGAGGGGGGGGGTGGTGAGAGGCAGGATAGGGTGAGGGAGAAGGGGGGAGGGAGGAGGAGGATGAGGGAGGAGAGGGAAGAGGGGGAAGAGGAGGGGGAGAATGGGTATGGGGAGGGGAGGGGAAGGGTAGGGTGAGGAGGAGGAGGGGGAAGGCGCAGGAGGAGGACTGGGAAGATGGGGAGGAGGAAGGTGGGGGGGGAGAGGAGAAAGGGCAGGAGGAGGAAGAGGCCTGCTAGATTTAAATCCCGAAGACAGTGGGTCGTCCGTTAGCAGGCCCAGAGTAGACACTTGTGCCCTCGACCGCGTGAGGACAACCTGCTGAGATGTTTATGTTTGAGACTTCCGGTAAGGAGAGGGGGGTCAGGTGCCGGGTTCTGAGGAGAGGGGAGGGGAGGGGGTGTTGCGCTGGGAGGGGGGAGGGATGCAGGCGTGATTTTTAAAAAAATCGTTTATGATTGTTTTCTGTCTTTCTTTTTTCTTCCTCTTAATTTTTGTAGCTGCTTATGTGTGATTCTCTCTCTCTCTCTCTCTCTCTCTCTCTCTCTCTCTCTCTCTCTCTCTCTCTCTCTCTCTCTCTCTCTCTCTCTCTCTCTCTCCCTCAATCGCTCTCTATTTTTCTCTCCCCCCCCCTCTCTCTCTCTCTATCTTTCTCCTCTCTCTCTCTCGCTCTCTCTCTCTCTCTCTCTCTCTCTCTCTCTCTCTCTCTCTCTCTCTCTCTCTCTCTCTCTCTCAATCGCTCTCTATTTTTCTCTCCCCCCCTCTCTCTCTCTCTCTAACTATCTTTCTCCTCTCTCTCTCTCTCTCTCTCTCTCTCTCTCTCTCTCTCTCTCTCTCTCTCTCTCTCTCTCTCTCTCTCTCTCTTTCTATCTCTCTCTCTAACTCCCCTCCCCCCCTCTCTCTCTCTCTCTTTCTCTCTCTCTCTCTCTCTCTCTCTCTCTCTCTCTCTCTCTCTCTCTCTCTCTCTCTCTCTCTCTCTCTCTCTCTCTAACTCCTTTCCCCCCCCCCCCCTCTCTCTCTCTCTCTCTCTCTCTCTCTCTCTCTCTCTCTCTCTCTCTCTCTCTCTCTAACTCCCTTCCCCCCCCCCCTCTCTCTCTCTCTCTTTCTCTCTCTCTCTCTCTCTCTCTCTCTCTCTCTCTCTCTCTCTCTCTCTCTCTCTCTCTCTCTCTCTCCCTCTCTGTCTCAATCTCCGTGCCTCTCAATGCCTCCATACCCGCCTCTCTCGCGCCTAACCGTCCGACCTTTGAAGCGACAACTCCCAGGACTGTTACTGTAATTTCCCTCCGTTTTTTATCTCTCCTTTTCATCCGTGACGCCTTCCTCCCCCTTTCCCCCCTTCCTCCCCTTTCCACCTACCCCCACCACAGCCCCTTCCCCCCCTCCCCCTTCACGCCCGCCCACGCCCTCGTCCCGAACTCGAGACTCGCCAACCGTCAAATACCGAGATCGAGTAACAGGAGCTTTGGTATCGAGTCGAGACTTCCCAGTGCTGATGGCCTGGCATGGCGTGGCGAGAGCAGGGCCAGAGGAAGCCCGTATTTTGTAATGTTTATTTTATGGTTGATTTTGTTCATGTCGTTATTGTGTGTGGTATGTCGTTTGTAGTTATTTTGTTGTTCGTTATTCCTGTATTTTTAAATTGTATACGGTAAGGGATGGGAT